>NW_004524664.1:2712842-2722390 GCF_000260255.1 Octodon degus | reverse complement strand
ATATATGCAGTGTATTATTTGTTGAAACTGTACTTCTGATTTGATTTGAAACTGTCTCATTGCTATCTGTTTATCAATAAAACTTTGGAAAAAAAAAAACACTTGATGGAAAATACTTGTTCCATGTTATGCTTAATATGTTTGATATTCAGATAGATAGGTGAAACCCAACTGAATATGTTGTAAGGTAATAATAAGCTTCTCTTCTGGAGGATTAACAACCTAAGTTTGCAGACCAAAAATTGGAGAAAAAGAAGGGCTGCCAGGACAGCAAACATTTTGGCCCTAGTCTTTCGAGGCCAGTGAAGACTCAGGATATAGGAGATCCTATACTGTAGCATCATGTAACTCAGTTGGGTCCCAAATTTTTTGATGAAGATTATGGGGCCACAGAGGAATGTGATCAATGATACAGAGTGTGCCTAAGGAGAGTCACATGGATAGAAAACATTCTCTCACGCTTTCACAGAGAGCAACTTGGTCAAGCAATGGCTGTGACTCATCCACATGGCTGACACTGACAAAGGATCTACAAACTGCAGTACAGGGTTTCAGGATAAATCCTGAGGGGACTTGACTGACCTTATCAGAAACAAAAGTCACATTTCTTGTTATATAGGTCTTGCTTTATCTTGGTCTTGACCATCCAGCATAAAGATATAAAAACAAGGTATAAGGGGTGAAGCCATGCTAGTATTCTGGGTTGTAAAGGGCTCAGGTCAACAAATTCTGACATTGTCAGTCCTGAGGATGACCCACTACTATTATGGACTACTGGACTATATTGGAGTATTTTGCTGAACTCACACACCTACAATATTTAAATGACAATGGGATACCCTTCTCTGAATAAACTAAACAAAAAAAGGGATACAAATGAATGACCATTTTGTATCTATATATTCAAAATAGTTAGGATAGATATACAGCTACATTCTCTTAATTCAGTGAATCAGAAGATTTGTTCTAATAATGTGTGTGAACAGGATGTCATGTCTGTATCTTATACAATGAATAATTACTGAGACAACATTGTGCAATGTATTTATTGTTGAAACTGTCTTTCTGATCAGTTTTGAAACTGTCTCATTGCTATTTGTTTCTCAATAAAATTATTAAAACATTTTATAGAGCATTCAAGTGAGCTGTTAAAGATTATGGGTTATGAAACTCTTTTACTGTGGGTATTTTTAAGAATAATGGAGACTCTTATGAAGTGGTTCTGCATGAGTGGAAAATATTAGTGAAGGGTGTTTTCTCTCCAACATGCATCAAATCATGGAGTTGAATATCATCAAGACAGTGACGGACAGGTCCATATAAATCTAAATGCTCACCCTGTTATTAATACCAGTTTTGATTATTTATTTGGCACCCAAGATGATCATGGGGTACAGGCAGGCCTTACAGAGGTAACCACTAATCCAATTAAATTGTGAACCATGAAGGGATGGAAAGGAATCCCTGAACCCCTTGATGCCCAGGGCTCCTTTATTGGGCTATGCCAAGGAGCCAATGAGCCTTATATGACATTTGTGTATGAATTAAGTATCAGGTGGATGATGAGGCTGCTGCTCAAATTTTGTTAAGAGAACTGGTCTATAAAATTGCCAATGAAGATTGTAAAATCGCCCTTAAAAATAACCAAAAGAAAACATATTTCTGCAACAGAGATGGTCCAAGCTTGTCAAAACATTAATACTGCAGTTCACAAGGCATGCGTTCTGGCTGCTGCCTTGATACCCCCAAAAGTGCTTTAATTATGCAAAAACTGGACATACGAAAAAAGAATGTAAACAACCTAAAGTTTCTGGGGCTGCGGAGATAGCTCAGTAGAATAAGTGCCTGCCCGGCAAGTGCAATGTCCTGAGTTCAACCCCTGGTACCGCAAAAACAAAAACAAAACCAAAAAACCTCCACAAAAACCCTAAGGTTTCTAAAAAACCCAGTAGTCTCTGTCCTATCTGTAAAAAGGGATATCATTGGGCCAATCAGTATTGTCAAAATCCACAGAAGAAGAAAAAATTTCCTTTTCAGCATCCAGAAAACCAGAAGATGGGCATGTTTCTGGCCCAGGAACAACAGGGGACACCTATGACAGAGAAGTGGTCCTTTGCCACTACTACCCACACCACCCTTGGTAGTGCAGGAATTGATCTCACTTTTAGTGATTTTTTTCTTCGAATTTCCAGGGACCATATACAAGATAAAAACCACTTTCAAAGGCCCCCTGCCTGCCAGCCACTTTGGCCTGGTAGTCCCCTGGTCTCTTTTAGCTAAATTGGAAATTTTCATAATTTGCGGAGTAATTGATTCTGATTACTCTGGATATGTATTTTTGCAAGTGTGGTTCTTCTTACCTATTAATATCCATAAAGGACAATCTCTTTCTCAGTTAATTGTTGTGTCTTTCTTAGCTTCTACCTCCAGAGACAGAACCTGCGCCGTGGAAGGATTTGGTTCTATATTAGTAGGTAACTTAATGAAGGTTGAGACGACCTAATGCTCAACTTTAACATTAGAAATGTTTGGTAGGCCTTGGTATGGCCTTCTGGACACCAGAGCTATATAACTGTTTTTCCCTCTCCCCATTAGCCTTCCTCATTACTCCTTTCAGTGAATCAACTGTGGGTTATTGGTGGAACTGACTTCTCAGCTAAATGCTCAATTCACTTCATGGCCTGTTATGCTAATAGTCAATCAAAAGCTAAAATTCACCCTTATGTTATGAATATACTTGTAGTCATTGGGGATCGAGATTTGCTTCCACAGCTAAAAGTCACTGTTGAGACAAATTTATCCTAGTAGCCTCCACAGCCTCTTTAGCCCTCCCACTACTAAAATGGAATACTAGTAACTGTCTGGGTAGATTAGTGGTCTCTCCCTCTGACTAAATTACAAGCCGTGGAGTTCTTGTTAAGGAATAATTAGAGTGTAAACATATAGAACCAAGTGACAGTCCATGGAATACCACTAAATTTATTATTTTAAAGAAATCCAGTAAATGGAGACTATTACATGATTTGAGAGAGATAAACAAATGATTCCTATGGAACCCTTACAATTAGGCCTACCAAATCATAATCTTCTCCTTTCAGAATTTAAACTCTATGTAATATATTTAAAAGATTGTTTTTTCACTACTCCTTTACATCCAGATGATTATTAATGGTTTGCTTTCTCAGTTCCAGTTTAAAATAATCATAAGCCCATGATGTTAAGTGGTGTGTATTTCCACAAAGAATGATGAATTCCCCTACATTATGCCAATGGTTTGTTCATCAAGCTTTGCATCCCTTCTGTTCTGCTTTCCCTCATCTTCTTATTTATCATTATATGGACAACATATTGGTGGCCAGGCCTTTGCTTTCTGATCAACATTTTTTCTTTTTTAATTTTTTTTTTTATTTTTTAAGGAGAGTACAAATTTGAATTAAAACAGAAAAACTACAAGTGATACAGATTTTCACTTAAATTAATATGAATTTCACAGTATTTGTTGTAATACATAGTGTTTCTGATCAACATTTAAGTAAATTACAAACCACACTTTCTGCAGCAGGTCTCCAAATTGCGGATGAAAAGATACATCAAGAGCCTTTCACCTATCAAGGCTATTGACTCCTTTTTACCTCTTCTGTTCTGCCAGGACCACAATTAAATTTTAAGTTGCCAGCTACGGATGTCCAACTTCAGCACTTTTTAGGTCATCTTAATTGGGCCCATTTTTATTTTTCTCTCACTATTAAAATGTTTCATCCTTCATTTCAGATGTTACAGGGTCATAAACATCAATAGATGAAGTTAGATAACCTACACCAGAGACCACCCGAACTCGTCATACCATAATCCATACTTTGTCCCAGGTTATCATGGACCATGCCCCTCAAGGACTCTCTCTTTCTCTCTGCTTTGTCCATAGGCCCTTTTCTGACCACAGGAATATTGGCAGCTGTTCAAGACAAAAAGTTATACATTGCTGAGTGGTTGCATTTACCACATACTCCTGGTTTGTCTATTTATCCTTTTGTCAATACTCTCTACATTTGATTTCTCATAGTTACTTATGAACTCATCAGCTATTGGGCATTGATGTTGCCTCTAAATCTGACTTTGAATCTCTACTGCTGCTCTTCTCAATGCTTCAAGATACATTGGCCAACTTCGTAAGGCTTGTTCAGTATCATCTTCCTAAGGATCTCCATTTACATTTATTCTCTTTACTGCTTTTTTCTATAAAGTCTATCATGTCTACAATTCCTTTGCAGAATGTGCTCACCATCTTTATGGATGGCTCACTCTGGCAAAGGGTAATTGTCTGTTATGACAAAGTTGTTTCAAGTTGTCAGACTTTCTGCATATTACCTCATACCTCTATGCAGTGCAATGAACTAGATGTTATCATCTTGGTCCTTTGCTTCTTTTCTGCTCAACCTATTAAGGTAATTACTGATTCTTTTTATGTATTTAATGTCACTCTCCATGTATCTCATGCTATCATAGCCTCTGTTCTTCTGGACCTTCCTTATTCTCCTTGTTTTGACAACTTCAGACACTATTACAAATGCATTCTGTTCCTTTATTTTTGGTTCACATGTGTATATATATATATATATATATATATATATATATAGTGTTGTATAGTATTATTTTTATTGTTTTCTTGCCATTTCTTTAGTGCAAAAAAATACTGGCTTTATAGGATAAATTTTATTTATTGGCAAATAGTTCTATCAAATAGTTCTATATATTCCCTAGTGATTCTCTGGGATTCAGTGGTATCTATCATAGTACCATTTTTTTTCAAAGTTTTATTGATAAACAGATAGCAATGAGCAGTTTCAAATCCAATCAGAAGTACAGTTTCAACAAATAATACACTGCATATATTCTTCTTAGTGGTTAATTGCTGTACAAGAAGTGGACTTGTGATCCTATTTACAAACACCATTAGAACAAATCATTTTATTCATTAAGAGAATGCAACTATGTATCTATCCTAACCACTTTGAATACACAGATACAAAATGGACATTCATCTGTATACCCTATTTTTTCTAAGTTCTGTTATTGAATATTATAGGTGTGTAAACTCAGCAAAATATTCTAAAAGAGTCCAGTAGCCCATAATAGCATTGGGTCTTCTGTTTAACTGGCAATGTCAGAAATTATTGACCTGAGTCCCCCACAGCTCAACATAGCAGCATGGCTTTATTTCCTATATTTCATAGTACCATTTTTATTACCTTTAATACTATAGCTTCAGGCCTTTTCCTGATTTAAGGAGAAGAAAAATATTATACAACTTCAAAACAAGATAATAAGAAATTAACAATGGTGATTATATTATATATTGTTGTCTTCAAAATAGTTACTCAGATTACAAGATGTAGATAGGAAAAATAAACTAACAGAGATAGAAATTAGTAGTATAGTTGTCTTAGCTATCATCCCCCAGCTCAGTTGGTCTTTCCTTTTGATCTGTTTCTTTCTCTTTTATATACCTTTCGCTTAGGTTTTAACTAAATGTTTGTTAGGTTTATTTGTAATTTCAAAGTGTCAACTCAGTTTTATTAACACTATTATTATTTTTAGTCATTATTCTCCCCCTCCCTTTACTTTTCACCCTTTGTTTACTTTCTCTCACTTACCTTTCTTCCTTTCTTCCTTCCTTCCATTCCTTGTCTCCCTACCCCCCTCACTCTGCTCTTCCTCTTCTCTTCCTGCTTCCTACCACACCCCTTTGTTCCAATGCTGTCTCAGCCAGTCTAGACTTCCATGAACTCCATGTAGCTTGGTTGGCCTCAAGCCCCTGATCTTTACACCTCAGCCTCCTAAGTGTTGGGACTACAGGTGTGTATCACCATGCAGAATGCAATCTTTATTTCTGATCTAATTGCTATTTCCTTTCATCGATTTTGAATTCAGGATGCCTCTGTATTTGTAATGCCTTGTGAAAAAATATTACATTATTTATTTGAATATATATGGAGAACTTCCTTTGAATATACATATATATATATATATATATATATATATATATATAGAGAGAGAGAGAGATTATATTTCAAGTTTCATTTGATTCAAGGAATTTTTAAATTTAACTCCTGAGTTCTCTTATGATCCACTGCTCATTCAAAAGATGAATGTTCATGTGTTCTTATATTCTGTAGTTTCTTGCTATAGATTTTGAAATTCATTGTGTTATGTGCTGACCAGATGCAATAAATTATTTTAGTTTTTTGTGTTAAGGTATCATTTATGACCCCAATGTGACTGATCTATAGAAATTTCCATGGGCTGATAAAAGATGTTCACTTCATAGTTACTGGATGGAATGTTTTGCAAATGTATTTTAAGTTCATTTGATCTACCATATAATTAACCCCTGAGGTTCCCTTATTTATTTGTTTTATCTGTAAAATATATCTACTGGTAAAAATGGGGAATGTTGTCACCCAATCATTTGTGTTGGCTCATATGTGCCTCTTGTAGTATATTTTATAGTTGATTTCTCTGACATTTAATGCATATATACTTATAATCACTTAACTTTTTAAAGGATTTTTTCTATATAAGTATTTACCAGCATTAATTGTGTGTTCTGACTAATTTTGGCTTGCAGTATAATTTATCAGATATAAGTATAGTTACTTTTACTTATTTTCAATTTCATTTGATTACAATATCATTCTCCATCTTGTCTCTTGATATGATTGTCTGTGCTGCTGAGGTGAGTGTTTTTGAGTGGAGCAAATTGTTGGGTCTTTTTCTACACCTGAACTTCTATTGGGCATGTTTTTATTGGGGAATTCAAATCAGTAATATTTAAGGCTATTATTGAAAGAAATTACTAGGTTTGTCATCTGATTTCTCTTTTGGTTGTTTTGAATATTCTGTTTGTGACTTTCTGCTTTATTCATCTTAGGTTTTTGAGTTTTTGCAAATAATCATGTTTGTTTCCTCCTTTTCATTTGTTTACATCTTCTTCAAGTGAAATAATTTTTTCTCATGGTCTTGTTGTTTCTTAAATCTTTGTGTGGGTATCGGATTTCTTTGAGTATCTACTATAAGGCTTATTTACTGGTTGCACATTCTTTCAATTTTTGTTTATCTTTCAAAGTATTTCTCCTTCATTTACAAAGGATAATTTTGTCAGTCATAGTAATCCAATTTGACAGTTCTTTTCTTCTAGTGCTTGAAATCCATCTTCCCACACTCTCTTGGCCTTTAGAGTTTCTTCATTCCTGAGAAGCCTGCTCTTGCTCTCTAGTTGCTTTTGCACCATAAATGACTTGACATTTGTCGTACAGCTCTGAATAGTTTTTGTTCAGTACTTTTGGCATTTTAAATGTACGATGGAGTGTAGAGGTTTTTCTGGCTGGGTCTACTTGAGTTTGCTTTTGAGGTGCTAGTAATAACATACAGGGGCTCCTGCATGGTAGGTAAACAGTCTACTACTTACTGAGCTATACTTCCAGGGTTATTTTCTGTTGTGATTGCTCATGCTTTTGTTGTTATATCTAATAATCTATTGCCAAATTCAAAATTACGACTTTCCTCCATGTTTGTATACAAACTTGCAATTTGAGTTCTTATGTTTGTTTACCTATTTGACGTCACTTTCGTGTATAATTTGAGGTAGGAGTTCAACTTCATTCTTTTGCATGTGAAAAATCTATCAAATACTATTTATGAGACTATTCTGTTCCCATTGAATACACTTAGCATCCTTATAAAAGGTCATTTAGCCATAGATGTATAGGCTAAAACATTTCCAGTTGTTTTATTGGCCTTGATATCCATCATTGTATCAGTACCACATTATTTGACTATTGCACATTAGTAAAGCTGAATTGTGAAGGATGAGTATTCCAACTTTGCTACTTTTCAGAAACATTTTGTTTATGCCAGTCCTCTTATTCCATTTAATTTTAGGATCAGTTTTTAAATTTCTACCAAAAAAAAAGGCTATTGGGTTTTTCATAGAGATTCTGTTCATTTATAGATAGCTTGAGCTTATAGTGCCATCTCAACAATATTGGGTTGGCTTTTTTTTTTGGCGGAACTAGAAATTGAATTTAGGCCCTTGTGCTGTTGCCAGGAAAGTGCTTGTTCTACTGAGCCTTCTCCTCGGCCCCCACAATATTGTTTTTGATTCCATGAATGCTATTTATCTATTTATTTAAATTCCATGAATGCTATTTATCTATTAATTTAAATTCACTTTAATTTCTTTCAACAATGTTCTGTACTAGGCAGTGCACAACTGTTTCCCCACCTTAGGTTTATTTCAGAGTATGTTTTTCTTGTGAATGCTATTGTAAAGTGAAACTGCTAATTTCCTCTTCGGTTGTTCACTGACTGCTGTATGGAAACACAGTGATTTATGAATTTGTCACTCGTAACATGCTTAGCTTCTCACTTTAAGTAACTTTCTTACATATTTGGGATTTTTGTGGGCATAAACACACAAACATGTCATTTGTTAATAAACACTTTCATGTCTTTATTTCCAGTTAGGTGCCTTTTATTTCTCACTTTATTTTGCTTAGGTCTTTTGGTGCTATGGTGCATGGTGCATGGCAGTGGTAAATATGGTCATTCTTTCCTGACTGCTGATTTGAGTGAAGTGCGTTCAAAGCCCATTCGAGTATTTGAAAGATCTTCCCCTCATTCTTCTAGATGACATATTTCCTGTTGATATTTACAAGTGTTTAAAGCAGTCTCTGGCTGCTGGTCTTAGATTTTTAGGTTTTGAGGGTCAGGGTATTTCTGAGTGTGGACAATATAATTTTTCAGCTCAAATGTATTTTTCTGTATTAATACAGAAATACTAGCATTTGTTTCTATTACCATTGACCTGACAACAGCATTTTTGGGGGTGTGTGAGGCTCTGATGTTGACTCTTGTCAACCTGCTGTCACTAGGATAGCGTGGATTTTTAATTTTGTAAAATATTTCTCTTTGACCTGAGGACTTTATTCCATTTACATTGATGCTATTACAAATAGTTTTCTATCATTTTATTTTGTGCTTTCATTATTTTTGATTTTTCTGTTTCTTTCCCACAACCAATTTCTTTTGTATTCTTTTGGGCTTATGTAGTTCCTCTTACGTCACATTTCATTTTTTTCCCTGAATGCTTAGGAGTATTTTTAGATGAATTACGTAAAAATAAAATCTCTTTTGGAAGTTTTTCTACAGTTTTTCTCTTGTACATCTAATGTAATGTGTACAGTTATCTTTATTTTCCACGCAACCTGAGGACCCTGGCATGCCTTGACTGTGAACACCTTCACAAAATGTCATTACTGATGTTTCAAGTTGACTTTATGTTTCATGATTGTAGTTTGTCCGTTCACATGTACAGCACATAACGCCCAAGGTCCTGTGTGGAGTTGGTGTACAACACATCTCAGTTCCTTCTTTCACCCCTTTTCCTTCCATCTCTCACTCCCTTTCCGCTTTGAGATCTCGCGCCCTACTCCCCATTATCCGTTTAGCCTGCTCCTTGTTTTCACTCGGGGTTTCCCACGCTACACCCA
>NW_004524664.1:2707848-2711827 GCF_000260255.1 Octodon degus | reverse complement strand
ATATATATAATGTAAGCTACTGAGCTTCATCTTCTGGGCAAGAATACCAAGTTAGTCTCTCATCATAAAAAGCAATTGTGATTTGAGGGCATTTCATGTTTGCCTCTTTTGCCAGCACCGGCAGCCTCATCTGAATTTCTGAATCTTTCTATTTCAGGAGAAACATCAATTCTCCGCTGCTATCTGTGGCGCCAGTTGATAGTTCAGGATCAACTCTAGCAAAACCTTTAGGTTTGTCAGCAGCATTTCTTTTTTTTTTTTTCTTTCACTTGCTTTCATCAGATTCACTGCCAGATAAAGATTTTCTTTTTGTACCATCTTTTTCTTTACCAACTTTTTGCGAATTAAGAAATACTTCAATTAACTATGGACAATGTAAATTTTCTTCAAGTTTCCATGTATTGTTAGCATCTGTAAATCCCTTCCACTTCAGAAAATACTCCACCTTCCCATTCATGTTATGTTGGTCCAGTACTTTTTCTACCACGAACTCTTCAGGTTCTACTTCCTCAACTTTTTAACTTTTTCCATTTTGTTTCTTTCCCATTTTTTGCAATATAGTTTCATTTTATTTATTTATTTATTTATTTATTTATTTATTTATTTATTTGGCGGAACCGGGGACTGAACTCAGACCCTTGCGCTTGCCAGGGAAACCCTTATTCCACTGAACCATCTCTGCAACCCCTCAATGTAGTTTTATTGGAGGAGGCCATTTCTTACTGTAGACTTTAAGAGCTATTATTCACCATCTGCGCAGTCTCAGCCTGTGCGTGCACCTGCAGCTCCTGTACCTTTCCTTGGGTGGGCGAGACAAGCTGCAGCACCTAGCATCACCTTTGTGTGGGATATCTTAGCGTGCTATCACCGCTGAATTCCCCAAACCTCCGTGATATGGCTGTTCCCTCAACATATATAAGTTCGTCTACTCCCACCTGGCATGCATAGAGGTTACTTAAGAAACTAGAGTACTTACTACTTCCTGCTCACCAGATACATTAATTTAACATAGTGTCTATAACATAAATGATTCATGAGAATGTTGTCCTCTGGGAAATAAAACTAGTCACTGTTTTTCTGTGCTATTACACTACAGTTATAGAGCATTAAAGTAAGAGTGAAAAATATTTGTTAGAGAAAAGACACAGTACTTATTTATAAATCTATGTTTAGGAATTACATAAATGAAATGCAAACTCAGGAGGTTTTAGTGAAGAATAAGTACTCCATATGAAATTAGGCTCAAACCATGTGTCTTAGGCTCTGGCAGAGAATGTGTCTGTATTTTGTTAATGCCTTGAGACTTTGCAGGGGACTGAAGTTGAGAATAGCAGACAAATCTGGTGGAAGAAATTTCAAAGAATTCCAAAGTTCAGGCTGTATCACTGGTATTTCTGAGTGATTTTTAAAGAGATTTATATTTAATAAATAGAAACAAAAGCAAGTTTGAAAAAAATTTATCTTCATCATAAAGTACTTACAAGTGCCTTAGAAAGGGAGGCTGCTGAAAAGATGAACGTGAAAAAGAAGCCATGTATTTTGCAGTATGACAATAGGAATGATCTCTTTAAGGAACCTCAGTGGTCAGAAAAATTCTACCTTGTACAGGCTCATGGGTACAAATGTGAAAGATTTTGCTTTGAGAAAAGCCAAGGGTACCCAGGGTACCATGCTTAAAAAACCCTCCTAGGCAATTTGGTTCTTTGGGATTTGGCCCACAGCATTCAAGCATCCAGGCATTTAGAGAGGGTTCTGCAGCCATATGACCAATGTGACCTGATGATTTTTGAGCTGGCAGCGGCCTATCACATCATCCCTGTGCTGGTTTTATAGGCATGCACAGTTGAGTTGTAGGGCCAGGGAGGCTTCTACCGAGATTTCAGAAGAACATGTGGGAGGCCAGGCAGTGTCCCCGTGAGATGGCAGTGCATGAAGCTATGAGAGTGAAGTCAAAAGTGCTGGAATATGGAGCTCTGAGATGTAATGTTTGCCCTTCTGGCTTTCAGTATTGATTTGGTGCCTGTCTATTCTATTGTTGCTTCCTTTGACCATGGGAATGTTTACCCTATCAAATGTTGGAAGTGTTTAGCTTTGTTTTTAATTTTTATAGCTAAGAGTTTGTCTTAAATCTCCGAAGAAATTTTGAACTTGAACTTTTCAGTAATGCTGAAACTGTTATTACTTCAGGGACTTGTAGAGATGGACTAAATTATTTTCCATAATGAGATATGCACAAGTCATTTACAGGCCATGGTTTCAGTATTATGGTTTAGATTGACAGTGTCCCTCCAGAGCCTCAAAAGTTATAGGTGGGGCTTGTGGATGGTGACTGAATCATGAGGATTTGTACTTATCAGTGGAGTCATCTGCTGGTGAGTTCAGCTGAGTATGAGGTCAGAAGGTGGGGTGTGGCTGTAGAGGCAGGTTACTGGGCATGTGAACTTCTTAAATCTCCAATTTCTTTTCTTAGAGATTGTTTTAGACATCATTCTTAATATTTTTAACATTGAATACTCAAGCAGGCATGCTTTTCACCTCATGTTACCAATATGATTTCTTTTATCTCTCATATTCCCTAGCAACTTTAGTAGAATTTGTCTGTTTTGTTTAATAATTATCAATTATCCCTAACAGATGGTGTATTTTCTAGTCTATTTCAAATCTTGTTATAGGAAGGTTGTCTTGATATATATATATATATATATATTAATTAATTAATTTATTTATTTATTTGCAGTACCAGGGATTGAATTCAGGACCTTGTGCTTGCCAGGCAAGCGCTTATTCACTGAGCTATCTCCCTGGACTCCTGAAATATGGTTTTGATCAACTGATTTTTGTCTGTTGTGTTTTCTTCAATAACAGCCAATTTTGAATATCAAATTTTGAACTATTCAACAAAAGTTGAATGCCTCTTCTGGGTTTTTCTTTTTGGTGTTTTATAACTTGTCTGTTTTTCAAATTAAATTCTTTAAGGGTTTTGCATTGATATGTAGCTGTTCCTTAATTTGCACATCAGTTTTGCTTATAGCCACAGTAATGTCTTTAGCATTTCAACTTTAGGATGTGTGCTGGTAAAGTGAACACTGAAGGGTATCAGGTGATGAGGTATCTATTTTGTTCATAACTAAATCTTGTGAAATTAATGAAACAGATGTAGTAAAATTTAAGGCATGAGTGCTAACTGAGTTTTTTTAAAAATTATTTAGGTTCTCGAAATTCATTTCTACAAATCATACTGCCAGAGAAACTCCAAGAAAATGCAAGTGATAATTCACAAGTAAGATTTATAATAAATTTTTTTTGTCTTGCTAGTGTGAGAACCTGAAAGAATAAATAAAATCTGAAAGGTACAATAAATACTGAGAACAGGAAGGAATCTGTTTAATAGCAATGAAAAACTGGGATGAGGAAAGAAACAAAAGAAAGAAGGGAAAAAAGATATATTTATGTATATATGCAGGATAGTTTGGATAATTACACAGCTGATTTCTTCTGGTGTTTTGAAAGGAGCAATTAATGCTTAAATTTTTCTCTTTTTATTCATTTTTTAATTTCTTACAACTTTTTTAAAAACCAAGTCTGCAGGTTTATATCTGGTAACCTAAACAACTAATTGGAAGATAACACCGTGAGATACAGCAGCTATTGTTGAATTCCTACAATTTTGTTTAGTGAAATATTGTATAGTTTCTAATGCTTTTCTTTTTTACTATTTTGTATTTTTTTAAAAGACATTTTTATAATTTAAATTATGTGAATTTTCTTGTTTTTGTTACATATCTATAAAGTACATCAATCTCATTGTAGTATGCATGTAAATATATAATATTATCACTGATAAGGAATTTCAAGTTCAATAATAAGAAATGTGTAAATTAGAATGATCCACTTACTTTCACATTCGTCATTTCTTCATGGTAAAATATTTTTAAAAGTTCAAATATAGGAGCTGGGGAGATGGCTCACTGGAATAAGC
>NW_004524664.1:2690868-2699597 GCF_000260255.1 Octodon degus | reverse complement strand
GTTTTTTAGTTCTTTATAAATTGTAGAGAGAAGACCTTTGTCTGAGTACTTGTCATGATTTTTTCCAAATTTGTTTGTCGCCTTTTCACTTTGTTGGTAATTTCTTTTGACGTGAAAAAACTTCTCAGTAAGAGCAGGTCCCAATTGCTAATTCTTTCAACTGTTTCCGTGCGATTTGATTTCTGTTAATGAAGTTTTTGCCTACCCCTATGTCTTCAAGAGTTCCTCCAACTTTCTCTTCCAGGAGATTTAGTGTCTCTGCTTTAATTATTTTAATTTAAACAGTCAGCAAACACATTTTGTTTACACCACAGAACTTTCTTTCAAGTATGTATTCTTGTCATTCTCTACTGTTAAATTGAGTTATTTCTTTATATTTGTATCTAGAAAGGCATTCTGTATTCTGGATATAATGTCCTTACTATTTATATACTTTGAAATGATTTTTCCTGCATTTGTATCTTGCCTTTTCACTTTCTTATAGTGTTTGAAACACATTTTCAATTTTGATGATATCTTTTCCTGTTTTTTTATGGATTTTGGTTTTGGTTTTATAACTAAGAGCTCCACTATGGGCTGAATTTGTCCCTTCAAAATTCATGCATTGAAGCCCTGACCTTTAGTGTGAATGTAGGTCCTTGAAAGAGGTAAATAAAAGTAAATAAGAATATCAGGGTGGCACCTGACTCCAACAGAATGGGTATATTCATGAGAAGAAGAGACATGAGTACATATATACAAGGAAAAATTCATATGAGACCATAGAAAAACGACACTGTCTGTAATCTAAGAAGTGAAGCCTATTAGGATCCATTTCCACTGGCAACTTGATCTTGATCCAGCTTATAAAACACAGAAAATTATTTTCTCTTATGTAACCCAATTAGTCAATGATATTTTGTATGGCAGCTTGAAAAATCTAGTACAGATTTTGGTACTATGAAATGGAATGCAATTACAACAAAAAATATGGTAGTTACTTCATATTGTGGGAATAGACATTGAAAATGTTTTGAGACTCATTTTAGGAAAGAATCCTAGATTGTCTTTGGGGAAACACAGATGTTAAATGGAGCTGTGGTGAGGGCTTATAGAGAGAAGCGTTACTAACGAAGATTGTGTAGTGTTTGAGAATGGATTTATCATGACTGAATGCCAGTAGAGGTGTTTTTAATGATTTCAAATATGGAAATATGAAATCCTTAATTTAAATGGGGATATATAGCACTTTATAGATTTCTATAAAGTGGCAAAAAAACTGGCTAAATTGTATTGTGGTGTTTTGTGGAAGATAAAAATTGTGAAGGACAACTTCAGGTGTTTAGTAAATATTTCTAAGTAAAGTATTCAAGGTGTAGCCTTTATTTTTTTCATAATGCTTTAGTTATATGAGAGAAGAGAGATAAATTGAAGGAACTATGAAGCAAAAAGTAGTAAGTTCTTGAATACTTCGAAAATTTTGAGCACTTCATATTTGAAAAGATGGGAAGGTGTATTCTCAAGAGAAGAGATGAGGTGTGGCTGTTCAGTAACTCTGTAAAGAGATTTCCCCAAGTGCCTGAGACCTGACCATGGACTGAGTCAGAGGAACTCGGTGCCTGACCCATCAGCCTACACTGTGTGAAGGGCAACCAGTGTAGGAAGAGCCCAGGACTCAGCGTCCAGGTTGGCCAGAGGAATCCATGTGCTTGACCCATCCTGTATACCACAGGAAAGGTAGCCAGTGTGGAAAGTGCGTGAGACTTGACAACCGGCTCAGTCAGAGGAACCCCAGTTAAATCAACTCTAACCAGAGGAAACATATTGCATAGAAACTCCTAATTTATGATTTATTCTGTTATGTAACTATAGACTTTGCTCCTGTGGTCTAAAGTATAAAATCAATAATTACTATAGTTTATCAATTTTTACATTTTGCATGATATAATCATTATTGCAAATAGTGTTACTGTAGCTAAGATATCATATTTGTTGTAATCACTTGTTCTCCCTTGAGTAATACTATTGAGAAGTTCTGGGGTAATAATTTCACCATAGCCCTACACCTAAAGTCTGAGGACAGAGCCAAATAGAAATCAACATCCCACTCTCAGTTAATCAGGAAAGGAGGATCTTGGGCCAAACACAAACCAAGAATCTTTGACAAACAGATATTAATAGACATAAAATGGAATAACCAGTAATACAATTGTAATGGGGGAACCTAGTAATCTTTTGTCATGAAGAAATAGGTTAACTAGACAAAATATCAGAAAATAAATAACAGAACTGAACCAAATTTGTCAATGAATGCACTTGATGTTTACAAAGTGTTCCATCTAACAATATCAAAATATACATTCTTCTCACCGGCACATGGGATGTTCTCTAAAATAGATCACATACTAGCCGATAGAACATACTTAAATAAGTGCAAACAAATTGAAATTTTCCATGCACATTATTTGCCCATAGGGAATGAAAAGAACATTATTATGTGGTAAGCAACCTGTAACACCCAGCTGAACTTAGCTATCCTGGTGCGGGGTGTGGGCCCACCTGAGGATTATTGATAGGAACATAAATGGCAGAATGAGAGAAGCTGTTTGGAGAAGCGGTTGGGGAGCTTTCGGAAGCTTCTGGTTCTCTTGGGCTATTCTTCTGGGCAACCTTATCCTGTTGGCTTTCTTGATGAATTTGTCTGTTTTTGTTGGAGGAGGATCTTGAGACTTTGCTGTCCTTGAGAATGGCTGCAGTTCATTTTGGGGAGCTCTGATCCTCATCCTGAGCATCACTTCCTGGCTCTGAAAGGGAAGATGGTGTGCAGCTGTCTTCTGGAGAAGCTTGCCACATTGGCTTTCCTGAGGAGCCTGGCTCTTTTCATCCATGGAGGATCTTGGGACCTTACTGTTGCTGAGGATGCCTGTGATAGAGCTCTGGAGCTTACCTTCAGTGTTGCTTCCTGTGTCCAATTAAGATCCCTCAGCCTGCTAGCACAGGACCTTCATCCTTCTGGCATAGACTTTCTATCTTCTACCACTGACTTTGGGCCTTCCCAGTGCAGATCCAAGAAGCAGGCCTTCATGAGACATTGTTATGGGCTCTAGGCCTCCAGTTGGACTCGTGGGGAGCATTGTTATGAGACTGGACTCATGAGGGATATTACCTATTTCTCGCTATCAGCACCGTCTCTCACTTTTCTTAACCTCTCCTGACTACCATTCTACTTTCCACTACTATGTAATCTACTTCCTAAGGTTCAACATAAGAGAGAGTACATGTGGATTGTCGTGATAATCTAGAGTAGATTGTTTGCTTGGTATTAAAAATTTAACAACAGGAAAAGCAGGTGGTGCATACATGTAATCCCAGCACTCTTGGAAACAAGGTTATTGCAGTCTGGGCAACATAACTTTGTAATACCCTCTGTCAAAATAAAATATTAAAAAGGGGGCTGGGAATAGAGCTGAAGGCAAGGACCCTGAATTCAGTCCGCAGTGGGATGATGACAGCAGCAGTAGAAGCAGCACATTAACATTACTTTGTAGCATATGGCCTTTTTTAAAAGACAGGGCCTCACTATGGGATTACAGGTGTGTACCACCATGCCCCTCTCACGTTGCCTTTTTTTTTGTATTTTAGGGAAGGGTCTGCAAGGTGTTTAAGGTCTTGCTACTAGATCGGACTCATAGTGATCTGCCTGTTTACAGCCTCCAAATAGCTAGGATTACAGGCGCATGCCATCACACCCAGTCTGAATGTCTCAGCACGCCTCAGGGTCGGGGCTGGCACAGCAGGCACAGGAATCGAACCCCCGGCCTCTGTACCTGCTTGTAGGCACTTTAATCCACTGAGCTATTTGGCTGGCCCCTCACATTGCTTTTTAATTTTGTCATCCTTCCACCTTTCTTCAACTATTTCACCAAATTTGTCTATAGTTAGCAAAGAATGTCATGCTAGGTCTTACAATAAAAGTAAAGGTAGCGATAATTGCTATGCTTAATAATTACTAAATTTTTACCTTGAGAAAATATTCACCCAAGAAATTATGGTAAATATCATGATAAATATTTACATATCAATGTCAGTTTAATAGGAGTAAGAATGCTGCAGCAGTCATTTATTGCATTCAGATCAAGCTGTGCAAGGAGCTGTCATAGTGTTGTGACTTGAAAGCTAGACTCCCCTGGTACTTCAGGACCAGGATCTTCCCTTTGGTATTTTCACCTTTCAGCTACCATAGGTGTGTTTTTTTCCTTGGTTTATTTCTCAGGTTTTAAAAATAAATTTTAAAATATTTGGAGTACATTTGGATTTATAGATAAATTTCCATATGCAGTTCAATTGGTTTCCTATAATGTTTAAATTGATAACTATGTTGATATATTATGTTTGTTAAAAGTGAGAAATTAATATTGGCACAGTATAGTGAACTCCTTTATTTGGATTTAACCAGTTTTCACTGATACTCTTTTTCTGTTCCAAGATGCAATCCAGGGCTTCACTGTTTGTGTCTTCTGATCCTTGTGTTCTGTTTTCCTTGTCTCTTATGATCTTAACTGCTATGAGTATATAGGCCAGACATTTTTTTAGAAGGCTCTTCAATTTGGTGTTGCCTGATATTTTCTCTTGATCAGACTGAGCTAAGGAGATTTAGGGAAGATTCTCATAGAGCTGAAATGTTCTGGTTACATCACACATAATATTCACTTACCACTAATGACATATACCTGCTGGCTTGATTGTTCACTGTTGACTTCCAAGTAACCTGTCTATCCTTTGTTTCAGTAGTATCCTTGTTGCTTCTCATTTTCGTAGAACTGTAGAGTAAAACCCTTCTTAAAAAAGAACAAGAATCTTCCATTTAGAACCTGTAATGTAACATCCTGTAACTCAATTATGTCCCAAATTTTCTGATCAAGGAGATTTTGGGGCCAGAGGAAAGTGATCGATGATGTAGAGTGTGCCTAAGGAGAGTCGCATAGAGAGAAAACATTCTCTCAAGCTTTCACAGAGAGCACATTTTTCAAGCAATGACCATAACTCATCCATATGGCTGACACTGACAAAGGATCTACAAACTGAGGTACAGGGTTTCAGGTTAAATCCTGAGGGGATTTGACTGACCTTATCAGATACAAAAGTTATATTTCTTATTATATAAGTCATGATTGGTCTTAATCATCCAGCAGAAAAGTATGAAAATGAAGTATAAAAAGTAAAGCCATATTAATATGATGAGCTGTAAAACGCACAAGTCAACAACTTTGGATATTGATAGTCTTACAGAAAACCCACTACCATTATGGACTACTGGACTATATTGGGATATTTTGCTGAATTCACGCACCTAAAGTATTTAAATGACAATGAAATGCCCTTCTCTGACAAAACTGACCAAAAAAGGAGGATACAAGTGAATGACCATTTTGTATCTGTATATTCAAAATAGTTAGGATAGATATACAGCTGCATTCTCTTAAGTCAATGAATAGAGAGATTTTTCTAATAGTGTCTGTGGACAGGATATCATGTCTGCATCTTGTACAATGAATAACCACTAAGACAGTAATATGCAATGTATTAATTATTGAAGCTGTGCTAGTAATCGGTTTTGAAACTGTCTCATTGCTATTTGTTTCTCAATAAAATTATTGAAAAAATAAAATAAAATGTAAAAAATTAAAAAAATTAAAAAGATGGGAAATAGGCAAGAACAATGAGGACAAATTTTAAGAAAATGGTTAAATAAATTTTGTGCTTGTTAGAGGGGGCTTCACTGTTGTAGAGCACTTACCTTTCTCTATATTTAGGTATTTGTGTCTTTTGAAGCATGTTTTTTCTTTCCACAGATACTCTAACTCTTGCTTTTCATGTGTTCTTTTTTGACACTCAAGTTCATTTACCTCCACTCTATTGCTAGCAGAGTACTGACTTGAAGATAGTAGTGGTGGAATCAAAGACAGTATCAGTTTTGTTCAAGCATCTTTCATTTTCTGAACATGGTGGCATACACTGTAGCCTGTAATCCTAGTTCTTGGGAGGCTGAGACAGGAGGATTGTCTGAGTTTCAGGCCAGCCTGGGTTACAAAGTTGGGTTCAAGGTTGGCCTCAACTGCATAGTGAAACTCTGTCTCAAAAAATAAAAATTCCATTTAAAAAGATGGGAAATAGGCAAAATAGGCAATGCCAATGAGGATGAATTTTTTAAAAAAATGGTTAAGTAATTATTGTGCTTGGTAGAAGAGATATCCCTGTTGTAGAGCATTTTATTATCCCAGCTATGACACATGAATAGGCGTTAAACCATAGCACAACGTCTCTTCACAAGAGTTTACAGTTCAGTTACATGTTAATCTCTAATCCTATGCACATCTCAGGAGAGTGTATTTTTGTGAAAATGATAAGCATTGGTTGCATAGTACATGTTAAAGGTTTTTGACATTTTGTTGCAGATTTTAAACTACATGTGGTCTGAGACATTTTAATAAAGGCATTTTAAGTATTTCTTGGAGGTACTGATTAATGTAAGATTGTTTTGGTTTTTATGTTAAGCTTGTATTTACTCTTAGTTGTTCTTGATTCTCTAGGACCAGAAAACCTATATTATTCCAATAGATGAGAGGCCATATACTGTGCACCTGAAACAAAGGTAAATTTTTAATTATTTAGCTTGGATTTCATTTTATGTCTATTAAACTGTTTCCTTCATAAATGTGGAATGTGGAAAAATAAATATAATTTCTGTTATATTTTTTATGCTTTGGATGAACTGATGCTTTCTTGTAAAAATATGGTACTATATCTATACAATAATAAGGAACGATCTAAAAGAAAATCAGAGTAATCTTATTTACAATGGCAAAATTCCAGTGCCATTTTTCACAGAAATAAAAAAAAACCTAAAATTTGTATAAATTGACAAAAGATTCCAAATAGCCAAACCAGTCTTGAGTAAAATGAGAAATACTGGAAACTTCATATTACTAACTTCAAAATATATAACAAAGCTATAGTAAATAAAGCCATATATACATTACAATCACAAAAGTAAAAAAAAGATATACCTACAGAAGTAGGAATAAAATTTAAGGATGAGAACTAACAGTGAACTAGAATTTAGCTCCCTGGGTACATGTAAAGGACAAAGAAAGAATCTAGATGAAAGAACATACATAATTAGACCAAAAGACATAAAAGATAGCATGTATTTAACCATCACCAGTCCAATTATTTAAATAGGAGATGACCAAATTTCCATATTTTTGTTACTTTGTATAAGTTAATTTAATAGGAAATATAAGAAGGACAATTTTATCAACTTGATTCGATACAAGTATCAACTGGTTGGGGGCTGGGGAGATAGTTCAGTAGAATAAGGATTTTTTTTTTTTTGCTCTGAATGCCTTCAGGGCAGGTTTGGCTGGCTGGAGTATTGTGGGGATCGAACTACAGCAACCTGAGGCTGACAGCTTTGTGGAAGCAGCCATTTAAAGAGCTGAGCTAGGGCCAGGCCCCCATTTCAGTAGAATAAGTGGTTATCTGGTAAGTGTAGGCTCCTGAGTTCAACCCCAGTTCTGTCAAAAAAAAAAAAAAATCAACTGTTTGAAATGGCCCCTCACTGAGCAACACTCAGGATAGTCAGTACCTAAACAAACAGGCTGCCCCACTGATGCTCATGTTAAACAGTTAAGTGGTGAAAGCCAAAGAAGATATGGTATAGTCAAGGGTAATGCAGTCAAAGTAAAGTATATTTGAATAGTTTTGTGTCCAGAATGCCTTTTTGACATGACAACTAGGGTATCACTAGTACACACTATGAGTCCAGGTTTAGTGGATGCTTCCAAAAGAAGCTACTCTGTGTGGTCTACTTAAAGTACATTGGGTGGAATGAACGTGATATTGGGAAGCATGATTAAAATCACATAATAAATACAGGAAATTATAACCAGAAAGGACTAAACCTAGACTTGAACTTTTTGTGTCTGTGCTAACAGAAAAGAATTTTACATAATTCACTTTCATCTCCTTATGAAAGTAATTTTATTCACAGTAGAGAAACCTAGAAACAGCCAGAGACTCTCATAATGTTATGGTTGATACATTGAGTCAACCTGAGAAGTTTAGAAATTTAGCTAAATAACAGCAGTTCTATTCCTGGGGTAAAAGGTTATATACTTTTATTACTCTAGGATGGTGTTCATTCTGTCACCTTGAGAAGTTTAGAAGTTCAAGGGAGTGATTCAGTAGGGGGCCAGCATACTTACTTTGTAAACATCCTCAGCTTATGGATGAGGAGAGCACAGAGATGGTGTAGGCATGGGCAGATAGCAGATATACAGTATAAAGAAGGAAAAGAGGCTTGCCCCCTGCTCCTTGTGCTTATGTTGTCCTTTGCTGCAATGAACTGTTATCCCTGTCCCATGCCACTCTGCTTCAGAGCCAGCTTATTATGGAATGAAACCTCTACAAACTGGAGCTGAATAAACGTTTCCTTCCTTAATTTTTTAATTCATTTTAATGAGAAAAAAGATAAAATAGCAATGAAACAGTTTCAAAGTAGGTTAGTAGGACAGTCACAATAATTAATATATAGCATACTGTTGTCTTCGTAGTAGTTATTCAGAGGACAAGAAGATGTAGATATGATACTTTGTCTAAACAATATTAGTAAAAACCTTTCTTCTCAGTGAACTAAGAGAAAGTAGCTGTACATCTATCCTATCTTGTGTATACATATATATATATAT
>NW_004524664.1:2685885-2690768 GCF_000260255.1 Octodon degus | reverse complement strand
GGGGATTGAACTCAGACCCTTGCGCTTGCCAGGGAAGCGCTTATTCCACTGAGCCATCTCCCCAGCCCCCAGATGCCCATTTTTGGATCTGGTCTTTGAATTTGTAGGATTTGACTTTTTTCAGTTCTTTATGTGTTGCATAAAGGGACAACTGGATATAATTTTTTTCCACTCTTTTGGTTCTTTTTTCATTCTATTGATGATTTCTTTTAATGTGCAAAAGCTTTTTAATAAGATGAGATCTCATTTTTGATTCTTTGTGTGGTTCCCATTGTTATGGTTTTTGTCTAGTTTTCCCTGAAAGCCTTATTCAGTCATGTGGCAGCTTCTGGAGATTATGATTATTATGGGTTTTGATGCTGCACGTGCCCTGGGGCAGGAATTTGAATTACATTGTAATGAGGGAAAAGAGGTTTGCTAGCTGCCCGAGCTGCTGCCACTCCCCCTTTGACTCTCTGCTCTTTGCCACTGCCATGAAAGGTGGCTCTCTGCCATGTGTCATGCTGTCTTGGAGCCAGCTGAGTATGGACTGAACCCTGCAGTAACTGTGAGCTAAACAAACCTTTTCTTTCTTCATTTTGAGTGTTGGGTATTTGTCCCAGCAATGAGAGAAGAGTAACTGAGACACCTGTGAAGTCTGGGTTTTGTTTATAATGTTTCCACTTAAATATGTCATCAAGAATACTACTTATTTTCTGTCCAGTAGATTTAGTGTTTCTGTTTTCATGTTTAGATCTTTGATTCATTTAACTTTAGCTTTGGCTATAGTGATAGGCATGGGTCTAGTTTTAGTCTTCAACATGTAGAAAGCCATTTTTTTTCCAGCATCATTACTAAAGAGATTGTCTGTCTTCCAGTGGACATGTTTGTGTCCTTTGTCAAAGATAAGGTGGCTAAGTGTGTTTGTAGTTATGATTACATCTTCTAATCTGTTCTGTTGATCATCAGGTCTTTTTTTTTATTTCTAGTATTATGCTGATTTTATTACAGTACCTTGTAGTATAATATGAAGTCAGGGATTGTTATGTGCCCTAACTTGCCTTTGTTATGTGGGGTTGCTTTTCCTGTTCTGGGTCTTTTGTGGTTTCAATTGAATTTCAGGAGTATTTTTTCTAGATCTGCGAGGTATGCTAATGGTATTTTGGTTGGGATTGCATTAAATCTGTATAGCAGTTTTGGAATATGGCCATTTTCACTATGTTGGTTCTTCCTAGCCATGACTAAGGGATACCTTTCCATTTTGTGATAATCCTATTCCATCCCCTTTTTCAGAGAATACTATAATATTCAATGTATAGATCTTTTACTTCCTTTGTTAGATTTATCTCTAAGTATTTCAAATTTTTGGATGTAAGTGAAGGCTGTGCTTTCCCTAGTTTCTCTCTCTGTGAGTTTGTTTCTTTTATAGAGGAATGCTATTGAATTTTGAACATTCACTTTGTTTTCAGCTACACTTCTTAATTTGGTTATTAAGTCTAGAGGTCTTTTGGTGGAGATTTTGGGTCTCCTATGTAGAGTGTCATGTCATCTGGGTTTTTTTTTTTTTGGTACCAGGATTCAAACTCAACTTTTGTGCTTGCCAGGAAGGCAGTGTGCCACTGAGCTATATCCCTGGCCCTAAAGTCTAAAGTGGAATATTTCTTTTTCTTTTCTTTCTTTCTGTTTTTTTTTTTTTTCGGTACTGGGGATTGAACTCAGGACCCTGCATTTGCCAGGCAAGCACTTATTCTGCTGAGCTATCTCCCCAGCCCTATCATGTCATCTGAAAATAATACTAATTTAACTTCTTTCTTTCCTATCCTTAATCCTTTTATTTCTTTCTCTTGTCTAACTTCTCTGTTCAATGTTTCTAGAATTATGTTGAGTAGAAGTGGTGATAGTGGAAAGTTTTGTCTTGATTCTGATTTTAGAGTGAAAACTTTCAGTTTTTGATCATTTAGTGTGATGTTAGCTGTTGGTTTGTCATAGATGGCATATATCACATATTGAGATTGAAACCATCTCCTCTTCTTTTCTGTAGCTTTTTTAAAATCGTGAATGTGTGCTGGACTTTGTCAAATATTTTTTCTACATCTATTGATATTATCATGTGATTGTCATGTTTGGCTTTGTTAATATAGTGTAATATATTTACTGATTTGCTTATGTCCAACCATCCCTGCATCCTTGGGACAAATCCATCTTGGTCATGTATAATCTTCTTAAAGATTTACTGCATTCTCTTTGCCAGTATCTTATTGGGGATTTTTACATCTATGTTCATTAGGGAGATGTGCCTCTAGCTTTCTTGTTTTATTTTTCTAATTTTGGAATAAGGGAAATACTTGCTTCTAGGAATGATTTTGGAAATACTGCTTCTCTTTCAATTTCCTTAGTATGTCAGCATTACTTCTTTTACTTTCTTGTAGAATTGAACAGTGTATCTACTAGGGTATGGGCCTCCAGTATTGGTACTTTTTAAATTACAGTTTCAATTTCATTGGCTGATATTAGGTTATTTAAAATTTAATATCTTCTTGATTTAGTTTTGGTAATTTGATTTTGTCTAGGAATCTGTCCACTTCTTCTGTGTTTTCTATCTTATTAGAATATAGGTTTTTGGTTTAGGTATTCAAATGTTCTGGATTTCTGTGGGATTGTCGTCATTTCTCCCCTTTGATTTCTACTTGCTTGAATTTTTCTTTTTTCTTTTTGATGAGGTTTTCAGATCATTTGTCAATTTTATTTATCCTTTCAAATTCATTAATTAATTTTAATTCATTAATTCTTTGTATTGTTTTCTTAGTCTCAGTTGCATTAATTTCTCTGTTCATAATTTTCTTTCTCTTATGAGTTTGAGTTTGGCTTGTTCTTCTTTTTCTAGAAGCTTGAGATTCAGCATTAGGTTGTTTACTTGAGCTTGTTCTGTTTTCCTGATGTGAGGGTTTTTTGCTTTTAAATGTTCCTTGGACTGCTTTCATTGTATTCTATAGGTTTTGGTATGTTATATCGACATTATTATTTAATTGTGTATGCTTTTTAAATTCATCTTTAATTTCCTCTGTGACACAGTGGTTGTGCAGAAGGGTGTTGTTTGATTTCCATGTGTGGTGTGGTTTTAGAATACTTTCTTCACTCTCAAAAATTCCTTCATGTCTAGTTTTACTTCATCTTTCTTTTGCCCCCAGCCATTAGAAACTAATGCTCTATTGCTCTTTCTAAATTTGTGAGTTTTTTTAAAAATTACATTTCCTGCAAGTAGAAACAAAATATGTAGGCATTTATATTAAGACTATTTCAGTTATACTCATCATTTTAAAGTATTTATCAGGTTATTAATGATTATATCTGAATGTTTCTGCAGTCACCATTTGATACGTATTTGGATTTTATACACTTGGTTTTTTTGAATTATTATTTTGTGAATATTCACATTTGGGATGTATTTTTCTTTCTCTTGGGTAAATTCTTAGGAGTAAAAGATAAGTTACAGGGTAAGTTAATATTTCATTTTTTAAGATACTGCCACATTATTTCTGTACAATCTGCATTGTACATTAGCAATATGTATAGTGTTCCAATTTTTTTATATACTCTGTTCTGTTCTTTTTTTTTTTTTTTTTTTGTATTTTTTTTAGGGAAGGGTCTACAGGGTGTTCAGGGTCTCACTACTAGATTGAACTCATAGTGATCCTCCTATTTACAACCTCCCAAGAGCTGGGATTACAGGCATGTACCACCATGGCCCAGTCTCAATTGCCATTTCAGTGCATTCTGGGGGCGGGGCCAACAAGCAGACCTGGGGATTGAAACCCTGGCCCTTGCGCCTGCTTGCAGGTGCTTTAGTCCCCTGAGCTATTTGGCCGGCTTTTCCATATACTATGAACATTGGATATTGTCTGTCTTTTGGATTAAATCTTTGAAATAGGAGTGTACTAATTCGGCATTGTGGCTTCAGTGTTCCTTTCTCCAATAAATAATATTGTCAAGCATTTTTCATGTGTCTCTAATCTATATGAAGTGTGACCTGAAAAGCTGATTATGTTTTGAAATCTTTAAAAACGTATTACAGTAACATACATGTTGCCATTAACTTGCTTCAAGGGCCTCCTACCCCTAAATTGATAACACTTATCACTCTTAGTACTTTGTGCAGCACTTCTGAAAATCCTTTTTTTAATTATTATTACTTCTAAAATTTTCGATATAGGGTCTTGCTGCACAGTTCAGACTCATAGTGATCCTAATATTTCACCCTCCCTAGAGCTGGAATTACAGGTGTGCACCTGCCACACTTGGTTTTGGGGCTAGCCCAGCATGCCCAGGGTTCTAGGGCTGGCAAGGCATAAGGTACCATGGATTGAACTCAGGACTTTGCTCTTGCAAGGCAGGTGCTTTTGCTATGGAGGTACCTTCCCAGCCTAAAAGTCCTTTTGGGAGAACATATTTAGTTGCACAATTTTGGCTGCCTCAAGATTATGAATCCATTCATAATATTTACCTTTTATGGTCATTTTCACGGTCATTTTGACCTTGGAGAATAGGCAAATAAAAGTGGATGAGAATACACTCTAATGTTTTTGTGAACCTGTCTTTCCACTCAGAAGCAGCATTCACTTTTTTTAGACCATGCCTGACTGACATTCATGAAAGAGCACTCCCTGCTTCAGAAAGAGGCAAGAATAATGGGTTAAGTGAGTTTGAAATGAGGGATGTATGGCAGGGAAGAGGGGGAGGGGATTCATGGCAATGTGTCTATTACTGAAATAAATTATCTTAATATTTTTTCCATAATTTTATTGATAAATAGCAGCGAGACAGTTTCAAATCAAATTGGTAGGACAGTTTCAATAATTAACACGTTGCATACATTCTTCCTAGTGGTTAATTGCTGTACAAGATGC
>NW_004524664.1:2658030-2685458 GCF_000260255.1 Octodon degus | reverse complement strand
TTTTGCAAAGTTAGTAACATGTGACAGAAGGTTTACTAGTGACTAATAGCTGACTTTAACTAGACAGGGTGGTTATTTCAGGACTGAGGAAGCTTGTTTGCTTTTGGCACTGAGATCTAGTCCTGCCTACACACATTTGATCAGTATCCTAGCTTCCTTGGCTCCCAACATGTCTACCATTTTTGTTTTGTCCTGTCAGAGGTGTGTGTTCCATTGCAGTTCTGTATTTGGAGGAGTCTTTAAAGGACATTTTCATACTTGATGCTAGTCCAAAGACTGTAGGTACTTGAATTCAGCAAAATAACCTAATATAGACCAATAGTCCATAATAGTAGTGAGTTATCAGCATATCTGGCAATTGTCAGAAGTGTTGACTTGAGCCTTTTATAGCTTGGCATATTAATACCCTTCCTTAATTTTGGGTGTTGGGTATTTAATCTTAACAGTGAGAGAAAAAGCAGAATTCTACATCCAGTTTATACCTGTGTAAATTTTAAAATGAAGTTTTTCTTTTCTAGTAGTCCCTTACTGTTTTAACTCATTAACTTGGGAAAATTATTTTGAGTAATGTATATAACTTTGAATAAAATATATGTATATGTAAGAAAAATACTACCAAAGGTTGACATACTTTTTCTCTAAAGATCTAGAGAGAAAATATTTTCATTTTGGAGGGCCTTATGATCTTTGCCAGACTACATTTTTCTGCTGTTGAATAATGAATACAGCCACTGACAGTATAAGAGTGAGTGAGTGAGTGAGTGTGTGTGTGTGTGTGTGTGTGTGTGTGTTTTCCAATAACATCTTATTTATGAAAACAGAGAGTAGATCAGATTTGGACTGACTCATCACCTTAGGGATACTTCTTTGCATGTTTAGAAAAGAATAACTATAGAAACCTCACTCTTTTTTATATTCAGGTATTTTTTAGGAAAGAATTTTATGGTTTATATGTATAATCAAGGATCTGTAAGTGCCTATTCTTCAGATGTTCAGGTAAGATTTAAGTTTTCTGATTTATAAAATACTCAGGTATTTCCCTTTTGAATGACTGCTTTCCTCACAGAAATCTCTCGGTATATAAGGTGTTTATTTTTAAAAATTCCTAGTCTTCGTACACTAAAGACACTATATTGACTTAGCATCTTTCAAAGTGACCTGGAACACAGATACTATTGTTTACTAATTAATTTATATTTTGTTGAATAAATGAATATAAATTAAAGTATAATAAACAGGCGTAAATATGAGATGCACTCACTGGCCCAGACCCAGAATGTACTCAGAGGCAGGAAGAGTGGCAAAAGGGAGGCTTTCATTGGTCTTTCAAGGCTGGGTGTCCACTGACTAGGCACACCCATAGCAGTTACAGTAGGCATTGTTTCTAGGCCCTAGCATGCAGGTCTCTTCTGCCAGTTCCTCACTGGCTGAGTACTATGAGGGTACAGTCTTCCTGGATGCTGCTAATTTTCTTTTTCTTTTTATAAGACAGTTCCCATGCACACCTCCCTATTTGAGATTGGCTTTCGTTCTACTACTTGCCTATTCTTGAGTCTGGGACTTTCTGAGAAGCAGCTGCTCCTCTTTAGAGATTTTATGTGTTGGCCTGCCTGGGGGCCAATGGAGATTTTCAAGGATGAGATGCAAAGGTTAAAGAATACATGTGTGCAAGACATCAGCAACAGCAGCAGGTAGCATGGGGCCAAGTAGAGCACAAAAACAAGAGTAATAATTGCCTTCACTTTTATTATATAATCTTATACACATTGTTGTCTCATATTTACATTCTTATATAAAGCCATAACATGCATGTTTACCTGTGCTATATTGTGGTGATATAACTATCCCACTGTGTTCTTGCACTAGACAACTGGTGTCACATCCTCAGGGGTCCTTGGATGACTCTGAGCTTTGAAGCACTCTGAGTGGGCTCTTATATCATGCAGCCTTGTGATTATCACATTTCTACTTAGCTATCTTAATCCTGAAAATGGAGCACTCTGTGCTTTTCTTCTCCATTCTCTACTCATACCTACCTATTTTAACAAAGGTTTTTTTTACTGGTTATTTATTCCCCAGGTCCCCTTTACTAAAAGGCTTTCTAGATGCGTTAACTTAATGGCAGAGGAAGGAGGGGAATGTTGCCATAAGCAGGCCTTCTTTAGGAAAAGGAAACCAAATCTATGTAGAAACCAAGACAG
This sequence comes from Octodon degus, assembly GCF_000260255.1. Taxonomy (NCBI): domain Eukaryota; kingdom Metazoa; phylum Chordata; class Mammalia; order Rodentia; family Octodontidae; genus Octodon; species Octodon degus. Next base: position 2,683,257 of record NW_004524664.1, on the reverse strand, counting down.
GTACACGACCCCCATTTTCCAAGCCAATGCGGCCTATGCTGATCTCACTTAGAATCTTGCACATGATGCTTACAATACCAGTGCACCAATGTGTGCCCTCAGAAATACCCCTCCATCAGCCTTCTGGGAAGAAGAAAACCCTTTGCACTAGCTCCTCAAGGGAATCCAGAGACTGACCAGCTGTTAGGCAGTTTTAACTGCCAGGAAGTTTACACTCAGTGTCAACTACTTTGTCTTGAAAAATGTACCACATCATGTTTTTATTTTCTTACAATTGGTAACAAATTATTGATCAAAAACTTTTATTTATCACCCAGCTATCGGCAAACAGAGGAGAACTGATATCTAATTGGTCTCCTCTGAAGCACAAAGGAAAAGTTGTTACAGCTGAGATCACGTTGTTTATCTGGGCATGTACTAATGGATAATGGAAGGTGGATGAGTCTTTTGTGTTACTTGAATTTCTTGTACCCATGTTTGAGTGAATAGAAATAGGATGAGACTGATGCTGGAGGTGGGTGTCCTCTGTCCTGAAATCGAGAGCCCCATGACTGCCTGCATGTTAAACTAACTCTGCATCTGTTTGACATTCATTACCCTTTGCCCCAGTTCTGAGTGACAAACTGGCAGAACTAGAACCTTACAAGCAGTGCTGGGTGGAAAAAGACTGGACTGGGCTGCTCCCCCCAGTGGCTCCAGGGACAGGGATCTGGGGCCAGTAGACTGCTCTGGAACATGCAGCTAATCTATCAATATATGCTGTTCAGCTTGTCCTTAAAGCTACAAATTCATCATTCATCTTCCTCCTCTGTCTCCATCTACTCCATCTGTGACCCCTTTCCAGTAAAACACATATCTAATTTGGATCACTGCAGTAACTTCTTGAATAACGTCCCATCCATTTACACACCTTCCATTTACTCATGTTAGAGTCTGTCATCAGATCATGTGAGTTCTCTGCTCAGAACTCTTTTGGTGATGGCTTTCCTTTTCTTATAAAGTACATTCTTCAGCTGTGTCAGAGCTTCCTATACTTCACACTGTCAGGTTCCCTCTCACCCCCTCAACCCTCTCACCTTCTTTCCTCTTACTCTCTACCTTTCTCATTTTGTTCCAGCCACACTGGGCTTCTTGTTGTTCTACTAACATATTAGTCATGCTTTTCTTTTCAGTAACTCTGTCCTTTCCATTTTCCAGAATACAAAAGCTTGTTCTGTTCCAAAATATCCATGCTTTTCTTCCTCATTTTCTCAGGAATTGACTCAAAATTACATCCTATTAGTTCTTAACTAAGCACCTTTTTAAATGATAGTTTTACTCTTAGGATTCTCTGTATTTCCTTTGCTGTTTGCCTTTTCTCTGTATGAGCTGTCAGTGTGGTTTGCCATATTGTTTTCTGTGTCTCCACTTGAATATAATTTTAGTGAGAACATGGAATTTGGTTTGTTTTAATCACTGAAATTGCCTTGGTGTCTAGGAATGTACCTAGACATACTTAATATATAATAAAAATGTGTTGAAAAACTAGATTGGCCATCATCTTGCTTCACTTATAATGGATAGGACCATTATTTCTCTTTCTAGTTCCTTTTTCCTTCCCTCACTTCCATGATAAAGCACTATGTTAATAAGAAACCTTGCATTTATCTATTCTAAAATTGATGGCACCACTGACTATTGGAGATGTATGTAGGCCTTCTTTCCTTTGCCAGTGTTTGCTGCTCAGTATACGTATAGTTTGATGATTTTGTGATCAGAGATGAGACTCTGTATGATCTGTATGATGAGTCTCAGTGCTTTGTGATTTGATGATTCCAGCCCTATGACCTAGAATATCATTTGATTTTTTAGCATGTTCCATATTTTAGTATTTTTCATTGTTTTCTACATAGATAGTTCAGTTCAAGCCTATTCAAAGTTTAAGATATTGTTTATCAGTTATTGAGAAAAATAATGTTCAAAGTTTTTAATGTGAATATGACCTTTCTATTTTTACTGTGCCTTCACTTTTGGCTATATATCTTTTAAAGCTATGTCATTTAATGAATACAGATTTGGAAGATTTGTATCTTTGTTGTGAGTTAAAGCTCTTGTCATTATGAAATGTCCCTTCTTACCTCAAGCATTGTTGTTTTTGGTACAGCTTCCTAGGCTTATAGACCCAAAATTGGTAATTTAGTTCTCTTTCCCATCTTGTAAGATGGTTGGTGAAAAAACTGAGAAGTTAGACACTAAAGAGTAGAGACCTGCAGCCAAGAAGGCTTCTTCCACTGCTATTGGTAAGAAGAGTAAGGTGAAGAAGGCAAAAAGTCCAAGAAGGGGCGGCCCTCCTGCAGCCAAAATCCTGTCCTGGTTAGAGGAATTGGTAGATGCTCCCAATCTGCCATGTAGTCCAGAAAGGTTTTGTATAAGAGTAAGTATACAGCTGCTAAATCAAAGGTTAAGAAGCAAAAGAAGGAGAAAGTTCTTGCAATCATCACAAAACCAGTCAGTGGGGACAAGAATGGAGGTACCCTGGAGGTTAAGCTTCGAAAAATACCTAGATACTACCTTACTGAAGATGTGCCCTGAAAGCTCTTGAACCACAGCTCTTGAGCCACAGCCCTTAAGTCAGCATTTGAGGAAATTTTGAGCTAGCATCACTCACGGCACCATCTTGATCATCCTCACGGGACATCACAGAGGCATGAACGTGGTCTTTCTTAAGCAGCTGGCCAGTGGCTTGCTACCTGTGACTGGTCCTCTTAGCCTTAAAGTGTTCCTCTACAAAGAACTCACCAAAAATTTGTCATTGCCACCTCTACAAAAATTGATATCAGCGAAGTGAAAATCCCAAACATCTCACTGATGCTTACTTCAAAAAGAACCAGCTATGGAAACACAGACACTCGGAAAGCGAGATTTTCGACACCAAGAAAGAGAGATACCAGATTTTAGAGCAGCACAAGGTCGATCAGAAAGGAGTGGACTCACAGATTTTAGCTAAAATCAAAGCTGTTCCTCAGCTTTGGGGTTACCTGCATCTGTTTTTGCTGACAAATGGAATTTATTCTCATTAATTGGTGGTCTAAATTTCTTATTATTTAACCTAATTAAATAACTGATATATTAAAAAAAAGTACAGCAGTTCACACAGTGTATTTCTAGCCTTTTACTCTTCCGATGCTGTCATGTTTTGTGTCTTTACAATAGCATATTATGATTTTAAAGAAATCCACAAATATTTTAGTGGATTAAAGCACCTGCAAGCATGCAGGGGCCAGGGGTTCTATTCCATCCTTGGACCTGCCTTTTCGGCCCTGCCCCCAGGGGTTGCTGAGAAAGAGATTGAGACTGGGCATGGTGGTGTGCACCTGTAATCACAGCATTTGGGAGGCTGTGAACAGGAGAATCATTATGAGTGAGACCCTGAACACCCTGTACACCCCTCCTTAAAAAATACAGAAAAAAAGAAATCCAGATATATAACTTTTATCTTTCATTTGATGAGCTAAATTTACATATTGAATAAAAATCTTACCTAAAAATGAGATGACACTTTGGAATAAGGGTATAAAATAATACTCACAAATCATAATCTAACTAGAATATTTAACACAGTACAGAAGTAACTAAGTGGAGACTTTCTGCATGTCACTTTGTTCACACTGTTCTGAGTCATGTCACCTGGGAACAGCATTGAGAAGGTACTGTGAAGTATGAAGGTAGGAAATGATTAGAGAATATATAGTTCTGAAATAACCAGTTTACTTTTTCTTTTTTCCTAGCCTCAATGCTATTATCAAGGATATATCGAAGGGCATCCAAATTCTATTGCCACATTGACCACATGCTCTGGACTGAGGTTATCTGTTTCCTGTTATTGATTACAGAATAGTATAGTTAGGATTTTGGTTACAGTGAATTTATTCCATTTGTATTAAATGGACAACTAAAGTAGGTTTCCTATTTTTAATAGAGATTTTTCAGTCAGATCCTCTGCTGAACTCATTCCCACTGTTTCCCATTTCTGCTCACTTTCCTCACTGACCAGAGACGTTTCTAAGTTCCATAAAGGTTTGGATTCATTATTTCTTTGCTCTACTCCTTAATTTTTTTATCTACTGAAATAACAATTGCAGTACATTGGCAAGATAGATTTAGGATGGCTTTTTTAGCAAATATACAATTGTATCTATGACATATCCCAGTGTTAGGAGATAGAAAAATAAAGATTAAGACAGTGTTACTTTTTTTCAGAGAAATTATCTTCAAAATAAGAGGGAAAATTACATGTAAACAAGTAATTATTGATATCATATTTGAATTTTTTACAAATAATATTACTGTTTTGAACTCTTGAACAATTATTGGGTTTCTTTTTCTCTGATTAGAGAGATTTTCTCTTTGTCAGGCAGTTCTCTTCCTTGTTTTCTATTGACCCTTGCTTTGATAAACAAGTATTGAATTTTCACCTTTTCTTACATGAATACTAAAATGTAGACCTTATAAGTAAATTACATAAGTGTTACTTATGCTCAGGTAATGAACATAAGTAATTAAATAGCTTGCTACAACTTTCAGTATCAGTTAGAAACTTCAGAATCTTGATGATTTTTAATTTATTTTTATCAATAAAATTTATTTCACAGTTACTGCTAAGTTTTATTCTTTAAATAAAATTACACTTTAATATATTTTATATAGTACAGTTTTTTCAAAAATATATCTACTGAGAGAAAAATTCCACTTATTATTTCCACTTATTATTGCTTTAAAAATTTCCACTTATTATTGCTTTAATAAGACACTGAGTTGAAAACTGAGGCAATCATTTGATCATTATAATATGCTCCTAGAAGTTGATTTGATAATTGATTATGTATTGCTTTTGTAACTGTAAAAATTTTGGTTTCATGCATCAGAGGAAGTGATTTGTCTCTTCAGAGTAAGTGGTAAAACAGAATTCGGAACAAAGCACTGTACTCAGGCACTCTTTTTATCTTTTGAATTTTGTAAGTTGCACAACCGTTTCATTAAAAGCACTTAAGACTTGTTTTGGATTTTGCAGGGGAATGTTGCAGTTTGAAAATGTTTCTTATGGAATTGAGCCTCTGAAATCTACAGTTGATTTTCAGCATATGCTTTATAAATTAGGGAATGGAACCAGTGAACTTGGGATTTTTAAGAAGAATAACAGAAACATGAAATTAAGACAAATGAACTATACAATTTTTACAGATGAAAAAGTGAGTTCTGTACGTTTCATTACTACTTACAAAGTAGGTGTTGCTTCTATGCATATTAAATGTATTAACCTGCACTGCTATTGTAGGAAATATCCTTTCCTTAGGAATACCTTAATAACTTACTAACCTAACAGTTTTCTTGAAACCATATACTACTCTTTTCTTCTTGCAGCATTCCATCTTATGACCCTCTTTATTTTTCTACTTTTGTGATATTCTTATGTCTTTCTAAAATTTTTTTAATTAATTATTTATTTATTTGTGTGCGTGTGTGTGTGTGTGTGGCCAGCTCAGCCCACCAGGGGGCGGGGCTGGTTGGCATGTGGTGCTGGGGAATTGAACTGCGGTCCCTGTGCTTTGCTAAGCTTGTTCTAAGTAGGTGCTTTAGACCACTGAGCCATCTCACCAGCCCCATCTTTCTAAAACTTATGTAGAATATTTCACTATAAATTAAAAAACTCAGTTTCTTCTTTTCTCTTTATATTTGTTGAATATAAAGAGAATTAAAGTGGACATTTATATTGAATATAAAGAGAATTACAGTGGATATTTTATAAAGGTTATATTCTTGTCCAAGGAATGCACATTGATTAAATATATATAAATTTAAAATGCAGCAGTAGGATTGGTAGGTATGGATAATATAAATATAAATTTATAAAATAAATATATATTATAAAATAAATATAAATTTTTCAGAACATGCATTATATAACTGTTCTTCATGAAGCACTTTGAAGGAGAAAAATTTTATGCCAAGTAACATGGGCATAGACAGGTAAATTTAGCTGATAGGAGTGGCATACATGGCCCCTTTTAGTTGTTTTAAATGTTCAGTGCATTCTAGTTGTCACTGTCCTGCTCAACAGAGGAAAATTTCTTGCTTCTAACTTAATATCCATTGATCGCCTTGTTCTCATCCCATCCTCTTTCTCTCCTTCCCTACTTCACTCTGGTAAGAAGAGTTCTGCTCCTCCTCAGAGCTTCTTCAAGAGCAGGGATTTCACATTCTCTGTCTATGGAAGACTTCATGCTACTACTTGTCATGTTACTGCTTGTCTTTCTGTCCCTCTCCTAACATAATGATCTATCATACAAATATCAAGAGTTTCATTCTTTTAATGGATGAGGAATATCTGAATACATATTATCTATTCTTCAGTTGATGCACACTTAAGTTGTTTCTATATCTTTGCTTGACTAGATTTTTAAAATAAAGGACACAGCCTTGGTAAAGTTTAAAAAATATTCAGTGCAGTAATCAAAGTTCAGATATCACTGATTTCTGTATTCAATAAAATGTAAGAAGTATGGATATTGAAAAGTGGCAAGACTATATCCTGAACTGAAAAAGACATGATGGAATGGAGAATGTAATGTAATTACAAATAATTCTTACCCAATTGTGATTGTTTGGCTCACACACATCTCAGGGAACAGTGAGAAACATGCATCCTTGCTTTTTTTTTTCTGCATGTCTTTTTTTCCCCATAATTTTATTGAGAAACAAATAGCAATGAGACAGTTTAAACCAAATTGGTATGACAGTTTCAATAATTAACACATTGCATACATTCTTCCTAGTGGTTAATTGCTGTACAAGATGCAGACATGATATCCTATTTACAAAAACTATTAGAACAAATCCCTCTGTTCATTAAGAGAATGTAACTATATGTCTATCCTAACCATTTTGAATCCACAGATACAAAGTGGACATTAATCTGTATTCCCCTTTTTAGTTCCATTATTATAGGTGTGTTAACTCAGTAAAATATTCTAAAAAGTCCAGTAGTCCATAATAGTATTGGGTCTTTTGCCTCACTGGCAATGTCAGAAATAGTTGGCCTGAGTCCCCTATAGCTCAACATAACACCATGGCTTTACTTCTTATACTTCATTTTTATACTTTTCTGCTGGATGGTTAAGACCAAGATAAAGCAAGACGTATGCAACAAGAGTTGTATCTTTTGGGTCTGATAAGGTCAGTGAATTCCCCTCAGGATTTATCCTGAGATCCTGTACCTTAGATTGCAGATCCTTTGTCAGTGTCAGCCATGTGGATGAGTCACAGCCATTGCTTGGCCAGTGTGCTCTCTGTGAAAGCCTGAGAGAATGTTTTTTCTCCATGTGACTCTCCTTAGGCATACTCTACATCATCGATCACTTTCCTCTTTGGCCCCAAAATCTCCTTGATCAGAAAATTTGGGACACTACCAAGTTACGTGACATTACAGTACATGTTCTTATATGTCCTGAGCCTTAATTGACCTTGAAAGTCTAGGGCCAAAATGTTGGCTTTCCTTGCAGCCCTCCTTTTTCTCTAATTTTGGCCTGCAAACTTAGGTTGTTAACCCTCCAGAAGAGAAGCTTATTGTTATTACCATACAACTTAGGCTGTTAAGCTTAACCTCAGTATCTGTCTGAATATCAAACATCTTAGGCATAACATGGAATTGGTATTTTTTATCAAGTATTGATATGTTGAACTTTAAGTCCCTACAGAATATGATCAAAAAACATTTAAATTTAGAGTATATTTTAAAAATAGTCATAAAGAATTATATACTTCTTATGTTTACACATAAGTCCAAAAATCTAACCATATACAACCTTGAAGCAGGACAGACCCACAACATTCCTTTTCCTGTCTCCTGCCTTCATTCACCACCCCCTTCTTTTTGAACAATCATCTATAAAGAAATCAACCAACAACAAATGTTGGAGAGGATGTGCGGAAAAAGGAACCCTTCTCCACTGCTGGTGGGAATGTAAACTGGTGCAACTGTTATGGAAATCAGTGTGGAGACTCATTAGAAATCTTGGACTGGAAATCCCATTTAAACCAGCTATTCCTCTATGGGGAATTTTCCCGGAGGATCTGAAAACATCATACCATAGAGATATATGTGTGCCTATGTTTACAGCAGCACAATTTGTGATAGCCAAATCTTGGAAACAACCAAGATGCCCATCACCTGAGGAATGGATAAAAAGATGTGGTATTTTTATACAATGGAGTATTACTCAGCTATAAAGAATGATAAACTTGAAGCCTTTATATTGAAGTGGATGCCACTTGAAGATATACTCATAAGTGAAATAAACCAGACACACATGTGTCAATATTGTATAGTCTCCCTAGTATAAGAACTCAAAAGAAGAAATACAAATAGAAAGGTACAATACAAGTGAAAGGAAAGCAAGAAGTCGAGGACTAAGAGAGGGAAAGGAGAAGAGCTAGGAAACATGACAGTGACAAGCCATACAGTTATGTATAGAAGATGGGTAAAACAATGATCCTGAGAATCTCCAGAAGATTTTTTTAATCTAGCAGTTAATTGGAATGATTCTCACCCTGACTAACTATATATACTGATACTTGTGAACTAAGCATCTGCACCGAAGATGGTAATTTGTAATAGTAGGTTCATGCTTGGAGTGCTTGTCATTCTGGTCTTCTCAATACGGGCTGCTTGTCACAACATGCCAGTTGCTGCTGTGCTATCTCTTGGGTAGATGATTGCTTTTTTTTTTTTTTTTGTATTTTAGGGAAGGGTCTACAGGGTATTCAGGGTCTCACTACTAGATCAGATTCGTAGTGATCCGCCCTTTTACAGCCCTCTGAGAGCTGTGATTAGAGGCGCATGCCACCACAACTAGCCTCAGTTGCCCTTTCAGCATGCCTCAGGGGCTAGGCCAGCATAGCTGGCCTGAGGATTGAACCTCTGGCTACTGCACCTGCTTGTAGCCGCTTTAGTCTGCTGAGCTATTTGGCTGGCCCTCTTGCTTTCCAGGTTTCAAGATTTCTGAAGAATAATTATCAATTTTTTGGTATGATTGTCACTCCATTTGTATTTCGACCCACATAAATACATTACTTGTGAAATATCAAATGGAACAAACTGACCAGATTGCTGTGACATAAGCTTTCTCAGAGAAAAATATTCTTTGCTGCACAAGTGTCATAGTCAGGTTTTACAGGGGATAGATTTAATAGAGAACACATAACTCATGGGGTTATTTTATAATATTTACCTGAAGAGTCAAATGTTGAAAAGTGTAGGAGATCTGTCCACACATTAAAGACCCCACAAAATGCAGCTGAGGGCCTAGATCCCATGGCAATGTCCCCTGCGTGAGTCCAGCTGGAGGCTTAGACGACACGGTCTCATGCAAGTCATACCAAGGATCTGCAATGGGAATTCCCAAAGGACATTGTGACAGATGGATGAAAGATCTATGCCAACAGGCTAAGGGATTTGTACTGGAGCCAGGAAGAGACTCTCAAGGTAAGGACTCAAGTTTCCCCAAAAAGAACTGCAGCTGTTCTCAGCAACAGCGAGGACCTGGGCTCCTTCAATGAGAACAGCTGAACTCACATTAGGAAAAGCAGCATGACAAGTTTCTCTAGGAGAATCAACAGCACACCATCCTCCCCTCCAGGTCTCTTTTTATGCTGCTGGCAACAATATTCAGGTGGGCCTTCCACACCCAGAACCAAGCTCAGTTCAGCTGCGTGTTACAAGTTGAAAACTACTTAATCCACCACAAAAAACACATTTTGTTCCGGTTGTCACTTTATGGCAGTGTGTATATTTGGGAATACATATATGAAGGATGGAGGACATGAAGATTAAAATTAGATAAAAAAATTTCTAGTGAGCAATTTTGGGATTCAGAATTACAACCACTTCCATCAAACCAGGTATTAATGGATTAATTTTAGAAAAACAAGGTGAAATATCTAGTTTTTTATCTATGTTGTCCTTTTTATATTATAATAAAATAATTTAAAGAAGAAATTTTATTAATTTTTTTTTGTGGAACCGGGGATTGAACTCACGCCCATGCACTTGCCAGGGAAGCGCTTATTCCACTGAGCCATCTCCCCGGACCCTTTATTACTTATACACATTAAATATACTATATATTTTTATATGTGGCCAAGGATAATTCCTGCACTTAAGCAAGATAAAAGGTTAGACCCTTGCATTTACACATCACCTGTCCCATGGCAACTGAGGGGAATGGGAAAGAGCAATTTCAAATATACCCTAGAGTATGATTTTATAATTGCTGAATTTTATCATTTGTTTTCTTGATAATGTTTTACTGTGCCTAAATGATAAATTAAACTTTATTATAGTTTTGTATGACTATGAAAAACTAAGCACGTAAGTCCCGGTATTATCTGTGATTTCTGTAATGTCTTTTAGTTTAGAATATTCTATATTTAATGTAACTATTGATGTCGCCAGATTGAAACCTACAATTTTTATAATTGGCTTATATTTATCCTATCTGTCATTTGTTCTTTTCTTTAACCCTTTTGAACTTGAGTAACTGTCATAATTCCACTTCTCTTTTCCATATTTATTTATTATTAAAAATTTAGTAGTCTTATGAACTCTAGGATATATACTTTTTAAATCAATTTACTTTCAGAAAACATTCTTTTTGCATGAAGCTCAAGAGCCTTAACATAACAGTCTTCCAGTTAGTTTTCCTTCTATTTCTTTGTGCTCTTACACACATTTGACTTTCACCTGTTTTGTAATTATACAGTAACTTGCCCCTATCCTTTGTTGTAGGGAGTTGATTTTAATATGATTAAAAATAATTAAAATTCAGTTAATTTCATTTTTAGTATTTCTATCATTCTTCATTGTGTAGGCATCTATGTTTGTGTCTATTTCCTTTGCTTAAAAAACTTTCTTTAAGGTCTTGAGCAAATCTGCTCAGGATAGTCTATATGAATTTTGGTTTGCATGAAAGATCCTTTATTACTCAGTTTTGCAAAATCTGTTCACTTTGTTACACAATTTACAGAAAAGTTTTTTTTCTGTCATCATTTTCATATCAATTTATTGTTTTTGTTGCAGAGTTTCTTTCTTTCTTTTTTTTCTTTTTTTTTTTTTTTTTTTTTTGCGGTACCAGGAATTAAACTCAAGACCATGCGCCTGACATGCCAAGCAGGCACTTATTCTACTGAGCTATCTCCCTGGCTATTTCAGAGTTTCTAAAAACCCTTTCTTCCTGGTTGCAGGCCAAGCTCCAGATTTTTCATGTAGTATAGAGGTATGGGTTAAGTACCTTGATTCCTCTTGCCAAGCTAGTTGCCAGGGAGCACTTGAGCTTCTAACCTGGTTGCATGTCCTGCAGTATGGGGGGTAATGTTTTGAGAAATCTCCATACTGATATCTATAGTTGTGATACTTTCCATTTCCGACAACAATGTGTAAAGATTCCCTTTCCCCTATAGCCTCATAAAGATTTACTACTATTTTATTTCTTAAAGATAAACATTCTTTCTGGGGTAAGAAAGAATTTTAGCGTTATTTTGATTTGTATTTCTGTAATGAAGAGTGACCCTGAAGTTTTGCATATATTTATTGGTGATTTGTACTTCTTCAGTGGTCCATGCACCCTGATGTTTATAGCCGCACAACTCATAATATCTAAGTCACAGAAGTGCCCAATATGTATATCAACAAGTAAATGAGTAAAGAAGATATTAATATTTATACACAGTGCAATACTATGGTGCCAAAAAAGGAAAAGCTTGAGTCATTTGAAGGAAAATGGATGTACCTTGAGACCATAATATTGAATGGAATAAATCAGACAGAAACCCAAAATATAAATAAGTTATAGAGCAAAATAAAACATAGTAACAATCAGGGATGTGATCTTTTGCAAAAAGCAAGGGAACAAGACATAGAGGGAAGGGGAAGAGAAGAGAAGGAGAGGGGATGAGAAAGACAATTAAGATGTGCTATGTGCATGTACCAGCTCTTCATGATGAATGTGATTTTTTTTTTTTTTTTCGGAAACGGGGATTGAACTCAGGCCCTTGTGCTTGCCAGGGAAGCACTTATTCTACTGAGCCATCTCCCCTGCCCTGAATGTGATCTTTGTATACTAAAAACAAAGTGAAAAAGAGTGCACAGTAAACAAATTAAGAGAAATTTCAAATTCTACCTGCTGCTTTTTTTTAGGCAGTATCACAAGCTCCAGACCTATTTCCTCTTTATGTGGAAATGCATATTGTGGTGGACAAAGCTTTGGTAAGTGTTCTCCTTTCCCTTTGGTTTTAAATGTGAGATGTAAATGTGTGATGATCCCGTGCAAGAGGGCAATGGGAAGATTCTGTTTTTCTTGCTGACCTGTCATATCATACAGTACAAATAGCTGGAACAACCAGAACATGGTATTATGGAGCGAGTCATATAAAAGATGTGGGATGTAGTTTTTGGTATGACCATTCACTAGAGGTGCTGAAAAATGTAGGTGAATGAGGTGTTTTTGTTTTTGTTTTTGGCCAGCTCAGCCCACCCTAGGAGCAGGGCTGTTGTGGCATGTGGTGCCGGATTTGAACTGAGGTCCCTGCACACTTGCCTAAGCAGGCACTTTAGACCAGTGAGCTATCTTGCTGGCCTGTGAATTTTTTGATCGGAAAATAATGAACTTAGTTCTGTATGTGAATTTAGCTTTTAATGACTTGAGGATCCTCTGGAACAGTATCCTGTAGAGTTCATAGATACATATAGGTTTTAACATTGTTGTAATCAGGAATTTATGAGATTTTAATACACATTACATTCATGTGTGTGTGTGTGTGTGTGTGCGTGCGCACACATGTGTATGGGTGGTTTACTTTGACAGTGTCATCTCAGTCGTCTTGTGCACCACAGCCTAATCCAGGTATTCAAAAGCACCATAACCACAAGGTGCTTTTCGCACTTCAGCGATGCCCTCTTCTCAACCCTAGGCTAACACTAAGCTTTTGTTTGTTTCTATAATTTTGTAAATTTGCATCAAGTTTTCCTACAGCACTTGCTTTTGTTTTTAAAGGCATATTTCTCTTGAAGCATTATCCAAGTGATTCCATATATAAACAGTTCACTTCCTTTTTATTGCAGGGTAATATTCCAAGAAATGAATGTGCTACTTTTTAAACCATTCAATCACTTTTAGAATGTTCATTTTTGTCCATTATGGACAAAACTACATATTAAGAATATTTATATGCACTGGTTTGTATGAGATTCATTTTTCATTTCTTTGGGATAAATGTCCAGGTGTGTGAAAAATGGACCATGTAGTAAGTTCAGTAATTTTTTGCAAGAAGCTGTCAAACTGTGTTCCAGAGTGACCATGCCATTTGACGTTACCATTAAGAATCCAAGTGATCCACCTTATATTCAACCTCAAATCATCCAGCAGATGAAGAGTAACATTTAAAGTGTTACATAAAAACCTGTATGTAAATGTAAAATTAATTCTATTTTACAGTATGATTACTTAGGCTCTGATAGCATGATCATAACAAACAGAGTCATGGAAATGATCAACCTTATAAATTCGGTAAGTCTTTTCCTTTTCACATCAGAATTTTTAGTTTTGAAATTATCACTTTTACTTTCTTAAGCTGGTATTTCTGAATAACTAATTCACTTATACAAATTGAATATAAATTTATATTAATGAAATAATTTTAAAATTATTATTCTTTATTTTAATTTTCTTTTATTTTTAAAAAGACTAAAAATAATAAAACAAGAAATTACAAAAGAACAGAACTTCACTTCAAAAAATATGAATTTTGCAGTATTTGTTGTAATGCATAGTGTTTTCTACCAACTAGTTATTTGGTTTTTTAATAATTTTATTGAGAAACAAATAGCAATGAGACAGTTTCAAAACTGTAGGACAGTTTCAACAATTAATGCATTGCATATTGTCTTTGTAGTGGTTATTCATAGCACAAGATGCTGACATGATATCCTGTCCAAACACTATTAGTACAAATCTTTCTTCTCATTGAATTTAGAGAAAGTAGCTGTATATCTATTCTATTTTGAATATACAGATACAAAAAGGTCATTCATTTTTATCCCCTTTTTTGTTTAGTTTTGTCAAAGAAGGGTATTCCATTGTCATTTAAATATTGTAGGTGCGTGAATTCGGCAAAATACTCCAGTATAATCCAGTAGTCCATAATAATAGTGAGCTATCCGCAGGACTGGCAATGTTAGCAGTTGTTGACCTGAGCCCTTTATAGCCCAGCATACCAACATGACTTCACTCCTTATACCTCGCTTTTTTACCTTTCTGCTGGATGGTTAAGACCAAGATAAAGCAAGACCTGTATAACAAGAAGTGTAACTTTTGTAACTGATAATGTCAGTCGAATCCCCTGAGGATTTATCCTGAAACCCTGCACTGCAGTTTGTAGATCCTTTTTCAGTGTCAGCCATGTGGATGAGTCACGGCCAGTGCTTGACCAATCTGCTGTCTGTGAAAGCCTGAGAGAATGTTTTCTCTCCCTGTGACTTTCTTTAGGTACACTCTACATCATCAATCACATTGCTTTGTGACTCTATAATCTCCTTGATCAGAAAATTTGGGACACAACTGAGTTACATTATGTTACAGTATAGGTTCTCCTATGTCCTGAGTCCTCACTGACCTTGAAAGGCGAGGGCCAAAATGTTGGCTGTCCTTGCATCCCTTCTTTTTCTCTAATTTTTAGTCTGCAAACTTAGATTGTTAACCCTCCAGAAGAGAAACTTATTATTACCCTACGACATAAGCAGTTGGGTTTAACTTGTCTGTCTGAATATCAAACATCTTAGGCATAACATGCAATAGGTATTTTCCATCAAGTATTGATATGTTAAACTTTAAGTTCCTACATAATATGAAGATTCTAAATCTGTGTTTGTTTGTTTGTTTGTTTGTGGAATTGGGGATTGAACTCAGGCCCTTGCGCTTGCCAGGCAAGCGCTTATTCTACTGAGCCATCTCCCTGGCCCCCTAATTTCTGTATGATTATAAAGTGACATAAATATTGATTCCTATTTATATTTTATGTTCTTAGGTCTTTACACAACTTAAAGTGATAGTTGTCCTATCATCATTGGAGTTGTGGTCAGCTAAAAATAAGATTCCTACATCTGGTGATGCAAATGACTTACTGCAAAAGTTTTTAGATTGGAAACAGTCTTACCTCTCCCTGAGGCCTCATGATGTTGCATGTCTATTCATGTAAGAATAATGTGTCAGTATTCCTAGAAAGAAGATACAGATCTGTGATAATGATGTACATTAATTTACGATAGATTCTTTATGGCTGCAATTCATATTTCATTTATTATGTGATTTGTTCAAGTCTTGTGTTCTCTTTCTTATTGTTAGACTATTAAAAAAGTAACACCATTTATTACTCAGCTTGTCAAACTTTTACAAATGAAGACATTTAAATTTCAGGAGGTTGATCCATCTCAGGATAGTTGTCTCCAATGTAGTAGATACATCTAGGGTTTGGATTCTGTTGGTAATTTTAGAACCTAAACTTTTAACCATCAAATAAAGATGGATTTATCTAGTAAACTTTATATTTTGAGTTTAAGTTTAATCAAAAGTTTGATTACTTATAAGTGTTTTGTCCTCATAAATTTTCTACATTACTTTTAAATTAATTCTACATTACTCTTATAAATGTTTTATAATGGCAAATTATTTTTCTATACTTCTAATCATGTTCCTATTAGATTTGTTAGTGATAAACAAAGATTTTTATATTTGTATGTACTTACATATTTCTCTCTGTATATATCTGTTAATTACTTTTTTCACTTTGCTGAGACAAAATATTTAATACCCAAAATTAAAGAAAAAAAGGTTCATTTACCTCAATTTGTAGAGGTTTCAGTCCGTAATCAGTTAGCTCCAAGGCAGGGTGGCAGCGCTGAGGGGCAACAGTTCATGGCAGTGGAAGATGGAGAAAGTAACAAGAGCAAAAAGGGGATGCAAGCCTCTTTCTCTCCCTTCTAGTGTCTTCAGGCTACCTGCCCTCAGGCAGGTGTAGTATTCATGCCATCTCCTTGCTCTTCTTTCATACAGGCTGAAGATATTTACAAAGTGAGGGCACTGGCCTACTGCTGAGCCACACAGTTAAATTTCTAAACTTCTCAAGTTGATGCAATGTATCAATCATTATAATATTTATGTATATTAAAGGTGGCATGTTGTTACTTTGCATGTGAAAGGGGAATCCTTCCTTCACATATCAGTCACTGCTAAATGTTATTATTCTTCAATTTTGCCAGTGTGATGGACTTAACGTTAATGTCATTAACATCTTTATTTCCTTTTTTTCTGATGACTAATGGATTAGAGAATCTTTTAATGTGCTTTTGATCATTTGTATCTGTTCTTTTGTAGTGTCTTTTTATGGCATTTGACTTTTTGCTTTTGATTTGTAAGTATGTATTGAATCTTTAGATTTTTTTTATTTATCCATATGGGAAATTATTTTTCTCTACCTGTAATTTTTTTCTTTTGCTACATGAAAACTTTTACATTTTATACATCTACATTTCTTAGAGTTTTCTTTTTACTTTTGCATTTTGTGTATGGTTAAAGGGTCTTGCCCTGATCTATATTTTAGTTTACTAGCTTTTAATGATTAATATTATTTATCTTTATTATCTAAGTTTTAATAAAGGTATTAATTCTAATATTAATATGCAATATAAGACATGGATACAGTTATCTTTTCTGACCTTGAAAGAGCCACTATTTCCACCAGTTTTATAAGTTCTTCTGTGAAATATTTGTTTGGTCCCATAAATCATCTGTTAAGGTTATTGCAAGTCTTAGAGGAAATTTATTAAGTCAGTTTGGAAGAACTAACTTATTTATAGTGTAAATATCCCGTATGCGTTTTTTATATTGCGTGCCAATGAATAATTATAATAAATTCTTCAATTTTTGAAAAGCGTTCTCTAAATCTCTTGGGAAATCTGCAGTTTTCTGCAGAGATCATATATATAATTTTGATATTTTTTCTAGGTTAATTTTATGTGGTAATATAAAATTTTTTATGTTATACTATATGTTAGAATATATATAAAATGCATCTAATTTTTACTACTATGAAATTTAGTTTTTCAATTAATAGACTTCTTAGAGGAATTTTAGTTTGTAGGTGAATTAACAGAAACTGAGTTTCCAATGTTCTCTCCCTAGTCCCTGTAATTTCACTTTTTGTTTACAATAGTATTATAGTTTTGCTGCAATGTTGACACATGGTTATTGACAAAGTCTATAGTTCACACTAAAATACTTTCTTTGCGTTGCGTAAATATGTTTTAAAATTATAGAAAATTATATGTTGAGATTTTCTTATTTTAATATGTAATTATTTGAAAAGTATGATAGTTTTGTTTCTTTGTATCTAATAATTATGCTATTCATTTCCTTACTCCTTTTGCTAATGACACCAAAATTATGGTGGAAAGAGTTTGTGATCACCAGTGTCTTTTTCTCATTTTTGATTATAAAAGGAAAAACCTCCTATAATAAAGACTCAGGAATGGTATATGTTATAGAGCTGGGAGACATCTTTTTTTTCCTTGTACTTCTTTTTGTTGTTGTTGTTATTTGTTTATTTTTTATTTATTTTATTCTTAAAAAGAATTTTGTTGAGAAACAAATAGCAGAGAGACAGTTTCAAAACCGATTACTACCACAGTTTCAATAATTAATAATTGCATATTGTTGTCTGAGAGGTTATGCATTGTACAAGATGCAGACATGATATCCTGTCCACAAACAGTAGTAGAACAAAGATTTCTATTCATTGAATTAAAAGAATGCAGCTCTATGTCTATCCTAACTATTTTGAGTATACAGATACAAAACAGTCATTCATTTGTATCCCCCTTTTTGGTTAGTTTTTTTTACAGAAGGGCATTCCATTGTCATTTAAATATTGTAGGTGCGTGAATTCAGCAAAATATTCCAATATAGTCCAGTATTCCATAATAGTAGTGGGTTATCCGTAGGATTGACAATGTCAGAAGTTCTTGACATGAGCCTTTTACAACTTAGCATATCAATATGGCTTTAGTTTTTATACTTCATTTTTATACTTTTCTACTGCATGGTTAAGACCAAGATAAAACAAGACCTATATAATAAGAAATGTAACTTTGGTACCTGATAAGGTCAGTCAAATCCCCTCAGGCTTTATCCTGAAACCTTGTACTGCAGTTTGTAGATCCTTTGTCAGTATCAGCCATGTGGATGAGGCACAGCCATTGCTTGACCAAGTTGCTCTCTGTGAAAGCTTGAGAGAATGTTATCTCTCCATGTGACTTTCATTGGGCACACTTTACATCATTGGTCACTTTCCTGTATGACCCCATAATCTCCTATATCAGAAAATTTGGGATACAACTGAGTACATGGTGTTATTGTATAGTTTCACCTATGGCCTGAGTATTCACTGACCTTGAAAGGCTAGGACCAAAATGTTGACTGTACTTGTAGCCCTTCTTTTTCCTCTAGTTTTTGGTCTGCAAACTTAGATTGTTAACCCTCCAGAGGAGAAGCTTATTATTATTACTGTACAGTATAGGCAGTTGAACTTAAGCTCACTATCTGTCTGAATATCAAACATCTTAGACATAACATGGAACAGGTATTTTCCATCAAGTATTGATATGTTAAACTTTAAATCCCTCCAGAATATGAAGAAAAAAATTAAAAGTATTTAAAATATAGGAATAAACAGTTATATATTTTTACACAGAAATTCAAAAATCTAGCCATATACAGCCTTGTAGTGGGACAGTCCTGTGATATTTATTTTTCTTATCTCTTTTTTTCATTTTTTACCCTTTTTTAAAAACAAACATTTACTTGACAGACAGTATGGCAGTAATTGGTATGTTTTGACAAGCAGTATGTATTTAGAAGAAGAGATTGACAGGCATTCCAAGGGTGGATCTACCCTTGCACATTGCTAACTTCAGACTTCAGTGCAGTTGCCCAGCTCACAAGTATCAGCATGTACTGTTAGAGGGTGAGAATCCTAACAATCAACAGCTAGTTTCAAAACCATGGTGAAGATTCTCAGGATCATTGCCTTACCCATCCTGTGCATATAAATACATGGGTTTGCCACTGTTGTGCCTCATAGCTTTTTTCCTTGCCCTCTCATCATTGTCCAGTCCTTAAGCTCTCACTTTCCTTTTAATTGTGTTATACCTTTCTATTTTTATTTCTTCTTTTGAGTTCTTATACTAGGGAGACTATACATATTTACACATGTAGGTCTGATTTATTTCACTTATGAGTGTATCTTCAATTGGCATCCACTTAAATTTCAAGGCTTTTAGCTTATTTCTTATAGATGAGTAATACACTATAAAAATACCACATCTTTTTCATCCATTCTTCGAGTGTTGGGCATCTTGGTTGTTGTCAAGATTTGACTATCACAAATTGTGCTTCTATAAACATAGGTACACACATATCACTATGATAAGATGTATTCAGTTCTTCTGGGAAAATTCCCAGTAGGGGGATAGCTGGTTTCAAATGGATTTCCAGTCCTGGTTTTTTAAGGAGTCACCACACTGATTTCCATAATGGTTGCACCAGTGTACGTTCCCACCAGCAGTGGAGAAGGGTTCCTTTTTCCCCACAGCCTCTCCAACATTTCTTGTTGGTTGATTTCTTTATGATAGACATTCTTTCTGGGATGAGATGGTATCTCAATGATGTTTTAATTTGCATTTCATGATGTCTAGTGATGTGGAGCAGTTTTTCTTATATTTACTTGCTTCTTCAATTTCATCCTCTGAGAAGCATGTGTTCATCTTGGATTCCCATTTCTGGATTCGGTCTTTATATGTCGGGGCCCTAATGTTTTTTAGTTCTTTATAAATTTTAGAGAGCAGACCTTTATCTAAGTGCTTATTAGTTAAGATGATTTCCAACTTTGTGTGTTTTCTTTTCACTTTGGTGGTACTTTCTTTTGATGTGCAAAAACTTGTCGATAGGAGAAGGTCCCAGTTGTTCATTGTTTCAAGTGTTACCTGTGCAATTTAATTTTTGTTCATGAACTCTTTGCCTACCGCTATGTCTTCAAGAGTTATTCTTACTTTCTCTTCCTGCAGATTTAGTGTTTTTGTTTTAATGTTAGATCTTTAATCCATTTTAACCTTAGCTTAGTGCATGGTAATAGACTTGGGTCAACTTTTAGTTTTCGGCATGTAGAGAGCAAGTTTTATTAGCACCATTTGTTAAAGAGGCTATCTTTCTTCCAATCGGCATGTTTGGTCCCTTTGTCGAAGATAAGGTGGCTGAGTGTGTTCCTAGAGGCTTCTGCATCTTCTAATCTATTCCATTGATCTTCAGGTCTATTTTGTTGCCAGCACCATGCTGATCTTATCACAGTAGATTTGTTGTATAATTTCAATTCAGGAATTGTAATGCGTCCTGCTTAGTGTTTGTTGCCCAAGATTGCCTTTGCTCTTCTAGGTCTTTTCTGGTTCCAAATAAAGTTTAGGAATTATTTCTCTAGATCTGGGATGTAAGTTGGTGGTAGTTTGAAAGGGATTTCATTAAATCTGTATAGCAATTTTGGGAGTATGGCCATCCTCACAATGTTGATTATTCCTATCCATGAGTAGGGAATATCTTTCCTTTTTCTTTTCTTTTTTTTTAATCTTTCCTTTTTCTGAAATCCTCTACGGTGTCTTTTTTCAGTGTACATGAAATGTATCAGTGTTGGACTTTGTCAAAAACCTTTTCTGCACCAGTTGAGATGATCGTGTGGTTTTTAGATTTCTCTCTACTAATATAGTGTATTACAATAGATTTTTTAATATTGAACCATCCTTGCATCCCTGGGATGAATCCTACCTGGTTGTGGTGTATGATCTTCTTGATGATTTGCTGTATTCTATTTGCTAGGATTTTATTGAGGATTTTTGTATCTATATTCATGAGGGAG
The DNA here is from genome assembly GCF_000260255.1 of Octodon degus. Taxonomy (NCBI): domain Eukaryota; kingdom Metazoa; phylum Chordata; class Mammalia; order Rodentia; family Octodontidae; genus Octodon; species Octodon degus. The sequence goes on along the minus strand of NW_004524664.1, from coordinate 2,662,212 downwards.
ATTGGTCTGCTGTTCTCTTTTTTAGTTGAGTTTTTCCCTGGTATTGGTATCAGTATAATGCTTGCCTCCAGGAAAGATTTTAGGAGGATTGCTTCCTTTTCAATTTCATTGAAGAGTTTGAGGAGTACAGGGATTATATCTTCTATAAATTTCTTGTAGAATTCAGCTGTGAATCCATCCGGTACTGGACTTTTCTTTGTCGGTAGGTTTTTATTACATCTCGTATTTCATTGGCTGTTCTTGGGTTATTGAGAGTTGTTATGTCTTCTTGATTCAGTTGTGGTAATTTGCACCTTTCTAGGAATCTTTCTATTTCTTCTGTGTCTTCTAGTCTGTGAGAGTAAAGATTCTCAAAGTAGCTATTGATAATCTTCTGAATTTCCACTGGATCTGTGGTGATTACACCTTTTCATTCCTTATTGCTTGTATTTGAATTTTTTCTATTGTCTTTTTGATGAGGTTAGCTAGGGCCTTATCAATTTTATTTAATCTTTCAAAGAACCAGCTTTTTGGTTCTTTAATTCTGTGGACTGTTTTCTTTGTCTCAATTGAATTAGTTGCTGCTCTAATCTTATGATTTCTTCCAGTCTTTGGGCTTTGTGTTTGGTTTGCTCTTCCTTTTCTAGATGGTAGAGGTGCAACATTATGGTGTTTATTTGTTCCCATTCTGTTTTCCTAATGTGTAAGTTCACAGCTATAAATTTCCCTCTAAGAACTGCTTTCATCACATCCCATAAATTCTGAGAAGTTGTGCTTGAATTTTCATTGAGTTGAAGATATTGTTGAATTTCTTGTTTAATTTCATCTGTGACCCATTGATTGCTCTGTTGAGTGTTGTTTAATTTCCATGTATTTAATGGTTTTATTCTGGTATCTTTTTTCATTTATTTCCAGTTTCATTGCACAGTTGTCAGAAAATATGCATGGTATTATTTCTGTTTCCTTGCATGTACTTAAGCATGACCTATGGACCAGTATGTGGTCTATTTATAAAATGACCCATGTGCAGCTGAAAAAAATGTGTATTCAGCTGTATTTGGGTGGAACACTCTGTATATTTCCACTATGTCCATTTGTTCCAAGCTCTGGTTCAGTTGTGCTACTTCTTTGCTAATTTTTTGTCTGGTTGACCTATCTTTTTGAGATAAAGGGTTGTTAAGGTCTCCTGTTAAGATAGTGGTATTGGATATTAGATTTCTCATATCCATGAAGATTTGTGTTATATTATTTTGTCCTCCCTTGTTTGGTGCTTACATATTTATGACAGTTACCACTTCTTGTTGAATTGTTCCCCTAACCAGTATGTAGTGGCCTTCTTTATTTCCTTTGATCATTCTTGGTTTGAATTTGAGTCTGTATGAGAACAGGATTGCTACCCCTGCTTTTTTCTGAGGTTCTATGTTATGTAGTATTTTTCCCATTCTTTGATTTTCATCCTGTGAATTTCTTCATGAGTTAAGCATACAGCATAATGTTGGATTTTGTTCCTAATCCACTGTGCCAGTCTTTTTCTTTTAATTGGTGAATTGAGTCCATTTACATTGATGGTTATAGTTGAGATGTAGTGACTTATGATCGACATGTTATTTACCTGCTCTTGTTTACTCTTTTTTCTCCTGTGTTTAATTGTTTGCCATATGCAGTGAATTCCTTCTGTTCTCATTTGTGGAATTCTGATCATTTTTATCCCTCTCTAGAACATCTTTTAGTAGTCTGTGTAGTGTTGGCTTTGACATCATGAAATTCTTTAGTTGTTCTTTGTCATGGAAGTATTTCACTTCTCCATCAAACTTGAAAGAGAGTTTTGCAGCATATGTTAGTCTGGGCTGGAATTTGTTTTCATAAAGGACTTGAAGTACTCTGCTCCATGCTCTTCTTGCCTTCATGATTTGTCAAGAGAAGTCTGTCTTTATTTTGATGTGTTTTCCTTTAAATGTGATCTGTTTCTTTTGTCTAGCAGCTTTCAGTGCATTGTTCTTTTGATAGATTTCTGGGATCTGGACTATTATATGACTTGGTGTGTTTTTAATTGGGTTGAAGTTATTTGGAGCTCCATATGCTTCAGTTACTGGATATCAGATTATTTCCTTGTATTTTGGAAGTTTTCTGATATTACTTTTGCCCATATCCTTTTTATATCATTTGTATTGTCTCTTTCTTTCTCATTGATGCCTATTAGTTTCACTTTGCTCATCTTTGATCATCTTGTAGGTGATGAATTATTTTTTCCTGCATCCTAGTTGTTTTTAAGTGGTCTTTTCTTACCTTTTCATAGCTGCACCAGCGTCTTCAAGATCTGAAACTGTATGTTTGCTTCACTCAAATGTTTTTGCATGCTTGGGATTGAGATTTTAAGTTCCTCTATATCTCTTTATCTCTGCTTCATGTGATCTATTTCTTTCCTCTATTGCTCATTCAAGGAATCTACCATTTTTCTAATCTCCTCTATTTTTTTAGCAGTGTCTTTGAGAATCAGTTATTAATTCTTTTACTGCATAGATAATTTCTGATCTGATTTCTTCTATATGTCTCTGCATTTGATTGTTTAGTTCAGATGCTATTAATTCAGAATTTTTTTTTATTTGAGAGGCTATTTCTGGTTTGAGTTCCTCAATACCTTTCTGCAGTTGTTCATTATTTTAAATGCTATTGATTCAGACATTTTAGCCATCTTGTTCCCAGTTTGTTTTGTGCTAGTGTCCTCTGCACTTGTTCTGAGTGGGCTTGGAGCCCGAAATTGCATTTTGCTTCTTCTCTTTGTCATTTTGTATTCCACTGTCCTCTGACCTTTGATGTAGAGCTTTGGTGCAGCTCTCACGGGGCCTCAGCTTGGGCTGGGTCTGGAGTGTTCCCAATAGCCTGGAGGAAGTTCTCACTGACCTGGTAGGCAGAGGTGGCTCCAGAGGGGTGGAGGGGTCCTGAGACTGTGGTGGAAGGTCTCACTCATCGGGTAGCCTGGGCTTGGTCCAGGGAGTTCCATTGGGTGTAGGTGAGTGCAGAAGCTCTCCTTCACGCTGGCCAGGCCTGGGCTTGCGCTGGCTCCTGAGAGGTGGCGGGTCCCGAGAGTGCAGTGGAAGGTCTCACTCATGGGGCAAGCCTGGGCTTTGGTCCTGGGAGATCCAGTGGGCGTAGGGTAGCTCGGAAGCTCTTGCACACACTCACCAGGCCTAGGCTTGTGCTCGGTCCAGAGGGGTGGAAGGGTCTGGAGAGTGTGGTGGAAGGTGTCACTCACACTTTGGGCCTGGTCTTGGTCCGGGGAGGTCCAGCGGGTGCAGGAGAGTTTGCAAGCTCTTCCACTCACTTGCCAGGGCTGGGCTTTCCTTGTACTTCTAATGTTGTAAAAGATTTTTAGAATATTGTATAAATGTTACATTTTAGCAGATAACTTTGCATTTTATACAAAGTTGCATAAAATAGTGTAGGACTTGTTTTATGATCTATCAATTACTTTCAACTCATATCCACTTCATTTAACACTGATACTGATTTGCTTTTAACGGAACAAATTGCACTGATTGATTGTTTAACAAAGCTTGCTTCTCTGGAATGCATACAACTAAACAGTGTTATAATGACATCGCTTTATTGCCTGGCACAGTTTGTTAATATTTGTGCAAAAATTTTTATTTTCTGCATGTAAGAATCTTTTTGAGATTATTCTCTCTTTTGGGGGATTAAGATCCTTTTATTTTATTCACACTTGAAATGATTGTCATAATGCTTCCATTTATAAAGGATTTTTTGTATAAATGTAGTGTGCCTTCATTACTCTGCTGTAATGAAGGATAATCTTGAATCATTTGTAGGAAAAAAGGTATACCTTGAAAGTATAATGTTAAATAAGTCAGACAACACAGTTTAAATATCACATGGTTTCTTTTTCATGAGAAATCCAAATGATAAATAAAGAGCCCTTAAAAGATAAACAATAGGAAATAGGAAGGTAGAACTTACTCCAAAGGTAAGGGAACCAAGAGATGGAGTTTGGAAGGGAAGGAGAGGGTGGAAAAGAGTTAACATGTGTTATGTACATGTAGCAATTTCCTATGAGAAATATAATCATTATGTACTGCAAACATTTACCAATAAAATAAAAGTGAAATTAAAATACAAGAATTTTTATTAGTGTATGTTTGCAATGCATAATAAATACATTCATCATGAAGACTTTTACATATATAT
>NW_004524664.1:2648120-2657930 GCF_000260255.1 Octodon degus | reverse complement strand
TTTTTACACCCTCTTCCCCTTCCCATCTTCTCTCCTCATCCCCAGATCATCCTCTCCTCTCCACAAAGTCTGTCTGTCTGTTTTCTATCATGTTTTATTTTGATCTTTAAGTTATTTGTAATTTGGGTTTTTCATAAGACAAATTGTGTATGATATTTAATCTCCTGTGTCTAATTTATTTCACTTACTGTCATTGACTCAAGATGTATCTATTTGCCTACAGATGACTTAAATCTATTCTTTATGGCTCAGTAATAATCCATATATTATATATGAATTTTCTGTATACATTTGTGTGTTGATGGCATGTAGGTCACTTTCATCTTTTAACTATTATGCTTTAGATTGCCATAATCATGGGTATGTATATAAAATAATACTTTTTTATTACTAATTAATATCTCATTCAATCTGAAAATTTACCTAATGCATTTCTTATAAGAGAGATCTGTGGATGACCTATTTTCCTAGCTTTTATTTATCTGGGAAAGAATGTATCTGTCCCTCAGTTCTTTTTTTGTTGTTGTTTATTTGATTTTTCAGATAGAGTCTCATTATGTATTTCCAGCTATCCTTAAATTCATTTTGTATACCAGGTTTGGCTCAAACTCATGGCAATTCTCCTGCTTCCACCTACTAAGTGCTGAGATTAGAGGTGTAAGCCACTATGCCTGGCCTGTCCTTCATTCTTAAGAATAGCTTTTAGGGTATTCTTAATCCTGTTTTTTTCAGCATTGTGAATAAGTGATGGTACTTTCTCTAGACCTACCATAAAGTTTTTGTTTGAGAAATATGTGTTCAAGCAAATTGGGACACTTTTTTTTCATGTTTGAGAGCTTGATTATATTATGTTTTGGGTTAGACTTGGTTGAATTGAATTCAAACTGATAAAATTTTACCAGTGTAACGCTATTTTCATTTTTCTGTAGGTTTGGGATGCTTCTTACTCTCACTTCATTGAGTAAACCTATTTGTTGAGCATTCTCAAGTTCCTCCTGAATCCCAGTAACCCAATATTTGTTCATTCAGTTTTATCCCAAATTTTCCATTAGCTTTATTCATTCCTCTTTATTATTTTTTAATATTTATTTAAGTATTTCTGATAGAGCACTGAGTTGTTTTTCCATATTTTTGAAGTTTTTAAAATTTACTTAAAATATCTACCTGAAATTTTTATTCGAGTGTATTAGTTTCCATGTGCTAAATAAGATTTCTTTTATTTTATTTGTCCATTAAGTGAGGTCATGGTTTATTGAAAGTTTTTTTTTTTTTTTTTTTTGTTCCTCGAATGGCTTCAGGGCACTTTTGGCCAGCGGGAGAGTTGTGAGGCTCGAACTCCAGCAACCTGAGTCTGAGAGCTTTGTGGAAGCAGCCACTTAAAGGCCTGAGCTAGGGCCACGCCCCCTGAAAGTTCTTGATGTTTATTGGAATATGATGATGCATAGGGAAAGACTGGGTGTTTCTGCCAGTCTATAAAATGCAGAATTTTTTGTGTTCATCCTCTAGAAATTCTAAACTGGTTCATCCTCTAGAAATTCTAAACAAGTTTAGAAATAGCAGGCACTGCTGCTATTTCACCTTTAGACAATGATGTAAGGTATGCTTGTTATGAATCTGCAGTTAATGTGTTATCTCTGTTCCCCATCTAGTCTAAGTTAATGCAGATTATCTATCTATCTATCTATCTATCTATCTATCTATCTATATATATATACATATATATATAAATATATATATATATGACTTGTATTGATCCACCTGTGTTCATCCTCCAAAGAGCTGTAATTACAGGTGTGCACCACCACGCCCACTTTCAATCACCATCTAAGTGCGCCCCTGGGGGCTGTGCCAGCACGGCACACTGGAGATCGAACTCAGGCTATTGCACTCTACCTAAGCAGCTGTTTTAGTCTGCTGAGCTATCTGGCCAGCCAAAAGTTAGATTTTTTTGTGGGGGGTACTGGGGATCAAACTCAGGACCTTATGCTTACCAGGCAGGCACTTATCTCCCTAGTCCAGTCATATATAATATATGTTCAAGAAAACAGAAAATATGGTGTATCAAAAGAAATATGTATAGTTTAAAGGAACCAGAGCATATCATTAGGGATGAAAATCAGGGTATATGCTGAAAATATTCTGGGTGAGTTTAACAACAGATAGACAAAATATAGTAATATTATGAAAGTTAGATGTTGTAATAGAAACTATCCAAAATGAAAAAGAGAGAAAGAAAGAATAAAAAATAAACGGTATTACAGAACTATGAAATGAGATGGGCCTATCTACATATGATTTGAGGACCTGATGAAGGCAAGAGAGATAAGTGCACTGAAAACTTGTGCAGAGGGATTGCCCAAAATGCATTCTATCCAGAAGAGACTACTCCAAGACATTATAATCAGACTAAAAGTTGCAAAACAGAGGAATGATCCTGGAAGCAATAAGACAAGGATACAAGACATGTACAAAAGAGTTCTAGTTAACCTGGCAGGGAACTCAGCAGAAATGCTTCCCATCAGGACAGAACAGGATGCCTTCTTCATAGTGGAAAGGAATAAGACTGCCAACCAAGAATACTGTTTTCAACAAGCCACATTGCAGAATATATAGAGAGATGGGCCTACCTGTACCAAGAAAGCTGAAAGAATTCGCTGCAACCATACCTGTCCTGTCAGAAATGTGAAAAGGACTCCTTCAAACTATAAAAGAAGATTCTAATGTGCAAGTTGCAACATTGCATCCAACAGCTATAGAATACCATTTTCTCAAAGGCACATGGACCACTTTTTGGCTAGATTCATCTGTTAGGTCACAAAAATATTCTTAAATATTGAACAACACTGATATAGTAACAAGTATATTTTCTGGTTATTATGGGAAGAAAAAACAAAAAATCAATAAGAGGAGAAATTAAAAATCTTACAGATACATGGAAATTAAGCAACATGCTCATCAACCAAACAAAAAATGAAGATATTAAAAAGAAAAATTTAAAACTTTCTTGAGCAAATGAAAATGGAAACAATGTAGTAAAACCTATGGGACACAGTTTGAAGAATTTTTAAGCCATTTTGAGAAGGTACGTTACTGCCATAAACACCTGTATTGAAACAGAAGAAAGATCTTGAATAATTTAATGACATACCACAACAAGTAGAAAAACAAAAATAAAATAAAGATTATTAGTAGAAAGAAAATGAGATTAGAACAGAAATAAAATAGAGATTGGAAACTATGAAATATTAACAAAATGTGACACTTGATTTTTGAAATTAATCAAACTTTTAGCCAAAATGAGAAAAGTAGAGAAGATGCCAATACACAAAATCAGAAATGAAAGAGAAGAAATTAAAAATAGATTACATTCTTGGACACCTGAGACCTACCAAGATTAAATTATGAACAAATCAAAACTAACAAGCCAATAGTGAATAAATTGATGAATCAGCAATAAAAACTCTGAGTAAAGGAAATCCCCTCTCCAGATGAATTCATGCTTGAATCTTATCAAACATTTAAAATATTACAATAGTTTTTCTTAAATTATTCCAAAGAATTGAAGATGAGGCAATACTTGCAAACTCAGGAGGTCAACATGAACTATTTTACATTACTTATGACCATTTTCTCTGACATCTCTTTCTAGAGAGGTCTGTGTTCTTTTGGAGACATCATGTTAGTTTAATTTTAAAATATTTTTCTGTTCCTGATTAATATGTGCATGTTAGGCAAATATTTGCATGCTAGTTTTATGTGGTTGTTTACATAGTTAAGCCTTTTTGTAAAGATAGGTTCTGAAATGTCACTTTGCAAGCTGCGTGGGCTTTGGTCCCAGCTGTGTGCGATAGTGTGCTGTCTCTTTAGCCTCTTTGGCCTGTGTAATGTTGGCAATATCTACAGATGCTTCAGTGGTGTAGGCATCAAGGGTTTGTGTGTTTATTTTGCCAGCTGGGCTGTTGCTCTGTTAGATACGCTGAATTTGTTGATGACTCTCCCTTGTGCCTGGCTGTAGGTATGGGACACCTGTCAAATTCTATGGTTTGCATGCAGATGAGTTTCTTCTATTGAACCTTTATAAGTGAGGTGCAGCTGACAAGAGGGTTGAGGCAGGAAGCCCATCAACTTCTGATAGTTGGGGAGGTAAAGACTGTTGTAGGTTATTTTGCTGGAGTGGTGCAGCGTGTTTTATAGCAGGGGTGTGGCACTTCTTAGTGCCCAAGTGCTGTGTGGATGTGTGTGGATGTCAGAAGAATAATGTGCCCAGGGCAGACTAAACAGCTGCTTCCTGGAGCCAGGATGTGGGTTGGGGCTGTGACACTAAGCTGCTTGTTAGTTCTGTGCCCAATCCCATGATCTTTGGAGGTCTAGGCAGACTGTTCCCCTGAACTGAGCATGGTTGGTTAAAGGCACAAGGCTGCATATCAGGTTGTATAAGATGTTGGATATGACCATTCAGCTGCTTCTAGGAACCCAGGTGTATGGAGTCCTCAGATTACATGTACAGCAAGAGCTGTAACAGAGCTAGGCTTTTTCTGGGGCAAAACTGCTATGTGAATTCCCTGACAGGTCTTTAATATGTTTTCTGAGCCTATGAGGGATGTAGACTTGTCCAGTAGCAAATGCCTGTGTGTCCTTACCATCATTGGAGACAGCTAGAGGACCTGTTTTCCTTATTTGCTGGTGAGCAAGGCTGGTAGGTTTATTGTCGAGATAGGGGGAAAGATGTTTTGCCCTTTGCTCCTTTTTTAACACAGCTATTTTTAAAATAATTCTATTGAGAAACAAATAGTAATGAGACAGATTAGCAGGACAGTTTCAATAATTAATACATTGCATATTGTTGTCTTAGTGGTTATTCATTGTTTAAGATGCAGACATGATATCCTGTCCACATCACTATTAGAACAAATCTTTCTATTCATTGAATTAAGAGAAAGTAGCTGTATATCTATCCTAGCTATTTTGAATGTACAGATACAAAATGGTTGTTCATTTGTATCCCCTTTTTTGTTTAGTTTTGTCAGAGAAGGGTATTCCATTGTCATTTAAATATTGTAGGTGCATGAATTCAGCGAATTCTCCATTATAGTCCAGTAGTCCATAATAGTAGTGGGTTATCTGTAGGATTGGCAATGTCAGAAGTTGTTGACTTGAGCCTTTTACAGCTTAGCATATTAATATGGCTTTAGTTTTTATACTTCGTTTTTATACTTTCTGCTGAATGGTTAAGACCAAGATAAATCAAGACCTATATAACAAGAAGTGTAACTTTTGTATCTGATAAGGTCAGTCAAATCCCCTAAGGATGTAACCTGAAGACCTATACCACAGTTTGTAAGTCCTTTGTCAATGTCAGCCATGTGGATGAGTCATGGCCATTGCTTAACCAATTTGCTTTCTGTGAAAACTTGAGAGAATGTTTTCCCTCCATGTGACTCTCCTTAGACACACTCTACATCATAGATCACTTTCCTCTGTGGCCCCATAATCTCCTTGATCAGTAAATTTTGGACACAGCTGAGTTATATGATGTTACAGTATAGGTTCTCCTATGTCCTGAGTCCTCACTGACCTTGAAAGTCTAGGGACAAAATGTTGGCTTTCCTTGTCGCCCTTCTTTTTCTCTAATTTTCAGTCTAATTCAGCTGTTTTTGTCTCTGCTCTGTGTCATTGCCCTTGATGTTCAGGGTTGTACCTCAAGCCCTGGCACAGAGTGGTGTTTTTGTGCTGCTGTTATGTGTAGTTGCGCCAGGCAACTAAGTTAACTATAAATCCAACAATATGCAGGATAGTTTTAGCAAAACTAATTTATATAATTTATATTATGTCTCTTGAGAATAGAAAGAGGAGAGGTAGACGAATATGTTATAGAACAATCGAATTAAATGTGAAGTAGAAGTGGTTGGGCCTATTTAAATCCAGTAGGCAGAGAAAGGTGAGCAGTACTCCAATTTATAGAAACAAAATTGTTAGAATCAATGTGCTTAGAATCAGGAGACAATGGCTTTTCAGTATTTTCAGTTTATTGTTAGAAATGGGGTGAAACCTTTAAGGCAAAGGAAACAAGAAACATTGAATAGGTGAAACACTGGACCTAATTTGAGTTTTGTGGGTACATCAGAGCTATTACTTATGTCATCAAAAGTATATATATAGGCGTTGGGGAGATGGCTTAGTAGAATAAGCACTTCCCTGGCAAAAACAAGGGCCTGACTCCATTCCCTGGTTCTGAAAAAAAAAAAGTATATGTAGTTTTAGAAGACTTCAGATTTATAGAGATGTTTGTTAAAGCGTTTGTTGGGTGACTTACTGTGAAGAAAAGTATAAATCATACTTTGACATTGAAACAGCATTGGATGGCAGATATTGTTATCCACTGAGTTATAGTAAATTGTTAGAAATAGGTAGTGCAAGGGAGGTTTGAATAGATATAAATAGTAACAGTCACAATAAAGGCTGAAAAGAGAAAATTTTACATTGTTAAGTGCAGTGCAAGTAAGACAGGCTAGACTGACTCCCAAATATCTCTACACACACCCTGGGACATCTGTTTGGGCAGGGGCTCTAAGAGTGGCAGGCATCCATTATGGAACATCTAAATCTTAGTGGTTGAGAGGAAGGCTCTAGATTGAGACTAGGTTCACATCATACAGTGACACTAAGCTTTCACCTTTAGAGAGAGATGTATTTTTTAGCTGATGTTTCATTTGTTTAGTGTGGAAGAATATTTATTTCAGTGGTTATGAATATCAAGTGGGATAATTTGTGTAAGCTCTGAGTAGTGGTATTATATGAGGATTTGCATAGGCTCTTAAAGCTGTATAATAATATTTATCTATGAAATAATAAGGTTATTCCTGTGAGAAATTACTGAAATTTTCTACATGCAGGTGTCCCATTCTTATTCATGCATTAAACTTTATTGGTATCTTTCAAGAGAACATTTTTAATCTAAATGTTTGAATAAAGGCTTTGATAACAAGCAAATGTAATGTGAATAAAGCCATCAAAGACCTAGAGCTATTGAATAAGCTTACAAATGAATAGTTTAATACACTTTAGCTAAGAATGTCTTATAAATTTTCTACAGTTAAGGACAAATGGAAAGATTATGCCTCAGTTTGCTTTAATTTAACATTTTATGAGCCAAAGACTTAAATTAGCAGGAATTCTCACTTTTAGATTATTCATTAAAATTAATTTTAAACATTTATTTAGTTACAGAGATTATCCAGATTATATGGGAATAACATTTCCTGGAAAGATGTGTGTTAACCATTATTCTGCAGGAGTTGTACTGGTATGTAAATACTTAATATCTTTTTAAAGAAATTAATACAATTCCATCCCATTTTGCAATGTCTGTTGCACATTTTAGAACTTATTTACTCTTTCAGTTTCTCACACCAGAGGGAAAATATTTTTGCACGTGTGCGTCTCATTTATTTCACTTATGACTATGGTCTCAAGTTGTATCTATTTACCTATAAAAGTCTCAGTACTCCACTGTATAAAAATACCAGATTTTTTTTTTTCCAGGGGAGGGTTCCAGGGATCAAACTCAGGACCTAGCACTTGGCAGGCAGGTGCTTATGCCACTGAGCTATCTCTCCAGGCACAGCCACATCTTTCTTTTTGCTCATTCCTTGGTTTATGGGCACAGGTGTTATTTCTAAGATTTAGCTGTTACAAATTGTACTAGTATAAGGTGGGTGCATATATATTGCTGTGATATGATAGTTTTAATTCTTTTGAGAAGATACCCAGAAGGGGAATATCTGGGTTGAATGAGATCTCCAATCCTAGTTTTCTGACATCACAGTCTACAAAATTATACTACAAAGCTAGTGACAAAATCAGCATCAGAAGAATTAATTTTAAGAAAATTTCTAGTGAAAGAAACTAGACCTCCTGTCAATATTTAACATACAATTGATACCTTTTCAAAGATAGGTAAACCACTGGTTTCTGGTAAAGAGAACAAACAAACATAATAACTGCTATAGGGATAAGAATATGTGCATATGGATCAGCTGTTTGAAAAGTTGGCATAAAGAAGTTTAAAGGGGAAAAGTGGTTAATATATTATGGTGTGGAAAATTATTTGAAAAGTTTCACTTAATAGTGTGGTTTTATTTATTGATTTATTTTTATGTTCAGTACAGAGTCTCACTATACAGATAGGATTCGTAGTGATCCCCCTGTGTTCCAGCTCCCCAAGAGCTGGGATTCTAGGTGTGCGCCACCAAGCCCAGTCTCAGTTGCCATCTCAGCGCACCCTGGGGGTAGAGCTGCCACGGGACACCAGGAATCTAACCCCAGCCGTTGTGTCTGCCTAAGCAGGTGCTTTAGTCCACTGAGCTATTTGGCAGGACCTAATAGTGTGGTTTTAGTACAAAGACTAAAATAGCCATGAAAGCTCTAACCTAGTTTAACGTGATTGTGATTATTCTCCCTTTTGAAATCATTCTGCCCATGGGCAGGCACATGTACCTAAAGTTTGTACATTCAAATCAATGTCCCTGAATAGAAAATAAGAATTCCATCTATAATTTCTTTGATTTTATAGTGAAAAGAACCACTCGTCATTTCTTCCTCCTATTTTCAGTTTTATGCTCACTGGTTATGGAGGGTAGGAAACTAAGTTCTGACTACTGTTTTAGGGCATCATTACTGACATTGCCCCTACCTCTCATCATGTTGTCTTTTAGCTGGTGCGAAAAGTGAGACTTCAGCCAGCCTTTACAGCACTGTATTAAGCCTGGTGCTCCTGGATTATAAGATACGTGATTAGTAAATCCTGTGGGGGTAACAAACCCACTCCTTTGAAAATTGTACCATAGAATGTGACCTCATTCTGCACTAACATTGTGTGGTGATGTAGAAAGAGTCTGTGGTTATGAGAAAGTAGTGTGGTGGAAATAATGTGGGCTAGCAAGGAAAATCCATACCCAGAGCAAGAGAGGACCAATCATTCCTCTGTCAGTAAATATGGTCTGGTGTACTGAACCTATCTCAATGGTGGGTGACCCAGTGTAGTGCCATAGTAGGGACTCATCAGTGGCCTTTCTTAATGGCAGGTAAGGGACTTATTTGTGCATGAAGTTAGGCAAAGCATTTCTGTTTGCAGGCATGGGACATTTATACACTGGCCTTTTGAGTAAGCACTTGAGGTGTCTGAAAAACTAAGTGTGACTGACATGCACCCAACAGATTTTTGATGACCTGATTTTCATATAATAGAAGATGAATATTTTTTGTGTTTTTAAAAATAGAATAATTTATATTCATGAAAAGTACTACTGTTTTATGAACAAATGAAACTCAGAAAGAAAAAGTGATCAGCATATGATAGGGCAACTAATGCCCTGGTTTCTCAAAATCCTTCAAAAAGGAGATAGATTCATAAATTAGTAATTCAAGGTTTGGTTTTTATTTTTTTCCCCTTGAATTTTTTTATTGGTACATTTTATATATACATAGTGATAGCATTCATAATAGGGGAATTGTACCTTGCTTCAAGCAATAGTTTCAAGCATTTTTTTTTTAATTTGGTGGAACTGGGGATTGAACTCAGGTCCTTGTACTTGCCAGGGAAGTGCTTATTCCACTGAGCCATCTCCCTGGCCCCGCATTTTTTTTTAAAGATTTAAAATTTCTGAATTTAGTTCAACTTATAATACCACATTTCAAGAAAAATGAACCTTTTGCAAAGACGTTTAAATAAAATCATACCAAGATGCACAAAAATGAAATTGTCCAAAACTTCTTGTAGAGAAAAAAATCATTAAAGCATATACATAAAAA
>NW_004524664.1:2644884-2646569 GCF_000260255.1 Octodon degus | reverse complement strand
TATTGAATTATTTTTTCCTGCATCCTAGTTGTTTTAAAGAGATCTTTTCTTACTTTTTCACTAGCTGAAATGGTGTCTTTAAGGTCAGAAAGTCTTTTCACTTTCCCTCAAACGGTTTTGCCAGCTTGTGATTGAGGTTTTAATTTCCTGTATATCACTTTGAACCTATTTCATACATTCTCTTTCTTTCCTAAATTGCTTATTCAGGGGTTCCATCATTTTTATATTCTGCTCTATTTTTTTATCAGTGTATTTTTTAGAAGCACTTAGTACTTCTTTGATTATAGTGATCACTAAGTTTTTTAGTTTCGAAATTATTTCTGATCTGATTTCTTCTATACCTTTCTGCAGTTGTTTCTTTACTGCCAATGCTATTATTTCAGAGATATCTGGCGTTGTGATTTCCAGTCTCCTCAGTGCTAGTGTCTTCTGCAGTTGTACTGGGTGGACTCCGGGCCTGAGACTGCATTTTGTTCCTTCTGTTTGTCAATTTGTATACCACTGTCTTCTGACCTTTGGTGTAGAGCTTAGATAGAGTTATTACCTTAGTCCCAGGTCCAGATCTACGAAGTTCAGATTCCTCCAGGTGAGTGTTGTTTGGATCTGGTTGCTGTACTGCACTTCTTTCTGCTGCAGCCATTAGAGTTGAACCCTTTGTGTCTCTCTGGCAAGATGTTCTGCTCCTGAATCAGCTGGGTGGGTCTTGCCTCTAGCCTCTTTGCAGGGAGTTCTGCTGAAGGGTTCCTCGCTGAACCTGCACTCTGGGTCGGATGAAGATCCGCAGGCCCTGAGTGGTCTCACTCACATGTGGGGCCAGGGCTCTGGGTCTATTCAGGATCCGGAGGGCCTCAGGTCTTCTCACTCACTCGCCAGGCCTGCTCTCTGGGTCTGTTCAGGATCCCGCGAACTGGGTCCTCTCACTGAGTAGTCAGGCCTGCACTCTGGGTCTATTCAGGATCCAGAGGGCCCCGATAGTATAACTCACTCGCCAGGGCTGCACTCTGGCTATGTGCAGGATCCCATGGCCCTGGGCAGTCTCAAGGTTTGGTTTTTAAGTGTCACGTTCTCTTATTTTTCTTTTCAACTGCTTCCAGTTTAAGCTTAACTTCTTCAGATGTAAGGGCACCAAGATTGTTTTTTCCTTTTCCTTTTGTTTTTTTCAGAACTGGCTATTGAACTCAGGCCCTTGCGCTTGCCAGGGAAGCATTTATTCTACTGAACCATCTCCCAAGCCCTTAAGTTTCTTATTCTTTGCTTTCTTAACCTTTAATGGCAGCCACATCAATTTTAGTTTCAATGGAAGCTTTCTTAGACTTTGTAACTGGCTTTTCTTTACATAGAATAAATGCTTTATTTTTTTATTTTATTTTATTTTATTTTTTTTGTCTCTTGCTGAGAGCTTCTGCTTGTTTAGCCTTTATGGCTTCCATTTTCTGTCGCTACTTCTGATTTCACTTCAAAAAGTATTCATGAGCCAATTCTTTGTCAATCTGACTTTCTGCCTGTGGTGGTGGAAATGGTAGGTGCTCTTTTTTTTCCCATAATTTTCTTGAGAAACAAATAACAATGAGACAGTTTCAAATCGAACAGGTAGGACAGTTTCAATAATCAACACATTGCATACATTCTTCCTAGTGGTTAATTGCTGTACAAGATGCAGACATGACATCCTATTTACAAACACC
>NW_004524664.1:2643312-2643834 GCF_000260255.1 Octodon degus | reverse complement strand
CTGAGAGACAGCATAGCAGCAACTGGCATGTCATGACAAGCAGCCCATAATCAGAAGACCAAAATGACAGGCACTCCAAGCATGAAACTACTATTGCTGATTACCATCTGCAGTACAGTTGCTTATTTCACAGGTATCAGTATATATACTTAGGGTGAGAATCTTTCCAATTAACTGCTAGATTCAAAAATTTTCTGGAGATTCTAAGAATCATTGCCTTGCCCATCTTCTACCTATAACTGTATGGATTGACTTGTCATGATTCCTAGCTCTTCTCCTTTCCCTCTCTTGATAAGTTAGTCCTCAAGATCCAGCTTTCCTTTTACTTGTATTATACTTTTCTATTTGTATTTCTTCTTTTGAGTTCTTATACTAGGGAAACTACGATATTTACACATGTGCGTTTGGTTTATTTCAGTTATGAGTATATCTTCAAGTGGCATCTATTTAAATAAAAAGGCTTTGAGTTTATCATTCTTAATAACTTAATAATACTCTATTGTGTAAAAATACCACATCTTT
>NW_004524664.1:2639208-2640625 GCF_000260255.1 Octodon degus | reverse complement strand
AGGCCATCTATTCCAATTTTCTGTAGGACTTTGAACATGAATGAGTGTTGAACTTTGTCAAAAGCCTTTTCTGCATCAATGGAGATGATCATATGGTTTTTAGTTTTTGCTTTGTTGATATAGTGTATTACATTGATAGATTTTCAAATATTGAACCATCCTTGCATCCCTGAGATGAATCCTACCTGGTCATGGTGTATGATTTTCTTGATGATTTGCTGTATTCTGTTTGCTAGGATTTTAGCATCTATGTTCATGAGGGAGATCAGCCTGTAGTTCTCTTTCTTAGTTGTATCTTTTCCTGGTTTTGATATCAGTATAATACTTACCTCCAGGAATGTCTTTAGGAGGATTGCTTCCTTCTCAATTTCATAGAAGAGTTTGAGGAGTATAGCGACTACATCTTCTGTAAATGTCTTGTAGAATTCAGCTGTGAATCCCTCCGGACCTAGACTTTTCTTTGTCGGTAGGTTTTTAATTACATCTCATATTTCATTGGCTGTATTGGGCTATTGAGAGTAGTTATATCTTGTAGATTGAGTTGTGGTAATTTGTACCTTTCTAGAAATCTGTCCAATTCTTGTGTGTCTTCTAGTCTGTGAGAGTAAAGATTCTCAAAGTAGCTATTGATAATCTTCTTAATGTCCACTGGTTGTGTGATAATTGCACCCTTTTCATTTCTTATTGCTTGTATTTGAATTTCTGTTTGCTCTTTTTGAAGAGGTTAGCTAGGGGCTTATCAATTTTATTTAATCTTTCAAAGAACCAGCTTTTTGTTTCATTAATTCTTTGAATTGTTTTCTTCCTCTCAACTGAATTAATTTCTGCTCTAATCTTTATGATTTCTTCCCATCTTTGGGCTGTGGGTTTGGTTTGCTCTTCCTTTTCTAGTTGTTGAAGGTGTAGCGTTAGGGTACTTAATTGTTCCCGTTCTGTTTTCTTATTGTGTGAGCTCACAGCTATGAATTTCCCTCTGAGAACTGCTTTCATCGTGCCCCATAAATTCTGATTAGTTGTCTTGAATTTTCATTGAATTGTAGGTATTTATGAATTTCTTGTTCAATTTCATCTGTGACCTTTAGGTTGCTGAGTAGGGTGTCATTTCATTTCCACATATTTAGGTTTTTTTTTTTCTGGTTTCTTTTGTCACTTATTTCCACTTTCATTGCACTGTGGTCAGGTAATGTGCTTGGGATAATTTCTGTTTTCTTACATATACTTAAGCATGACCTATGGACCAGTCTGTGGTCTGTTTTACAAAGTGACCCATGTGCAGCTGAGAAAAATGTGTATTCAGCTGTGTTTGCATGGAACACTCTGTATATGTCCACCAAGTCCATTTGTTTCAAGCTGTCATTCAGTTCTGTTATTTTTTTGCTATTTTTTGTCTGGTTGATCTATCTTTTGGGGATAAGGG
>NW_004524664.1:2621225-2638862 GCF_000260255.1 Octodon degus | reverse complement strand
GAGTTAAATGTGTTTCTTGTATACAGCATATTGTTGGATTTTGTTTCCTAATCCACTGTGACAATCTATTTCTCTTAATTGATGAATTGAGTCCATTTACATTGATTTTTAGAATTGAGATATATTGACTTACAATGGACATGTTATTTACTTGTTGTCATTTACTCCTTTTTCTCCTGTGTTTAATTGTTTGCCCTATTTAGTTGCTTCTGATCTCACTCGTGGAAGTCTGATCATTTTGGTCTCTCTCCAGAACATCTGTCAGTACCCTGTGTAGGGCTGGCTTTGTCATCATGAAATTCCTTAGCTGTTCTTTGTCATGAAAGTATTTCACTTTCGCATCAAACTTGAAAGAGAGTTTTGCCAAGGTATAGTAGCCTGGGCTGGCATTTTTTTCATAGAGGACTTGAAGTACTCTGCTCCATGCTCTTCTTGCCTTCATGGTTTGTGAAGAGATGTCGGCCATAATTGTGATGGGTTTTCCTTTAAATGTGATCTGCTTCTTTTATCTAGCAGCTTTCAGTACATTATTCTTGTGCTGAATTTCTGGGATCTTGACTATTATATGTCTCGCTGTGTTTTTCATTTGGTTAAGGTTACTTGGCATTCTGTATGCTTCAGTTAACTGAATGTCAGATTTTTTCCTCATATTTTGGAAGTTTTCTGCTATTACTTCTGCCCATATTTTTAAAATGTCGTTTGTATTGACTGCTTTCTCATTGATGCCTATTAGTCTCACATTGTTCATCTTTGCATCATCTTGCGGGTGATGGATTAGTTTTTCCTGTATCCTAGTTGTTTTTAGGAGATTCTTTCTTAACTTTTCACTAGCTGCACCAGCATCTTCAAGATCCGAAATTCTGTCTTCACTTTCAGTTAAACAGTTTTGCAAGCTTGTGATTGATATTTTAATTTCTTCTGTATCTCTTTGACTCTGCTTCATGCAATCTATTTCTTTGCTGTGTTGCTCATTCAAGGAATCTGTCATTTTTCTAATTTCCTCTATTTTTTTTAATCAATGTCTTCTTTAGAAGCAGTTATGAATTCTTTTATTGCAGTGTTTTTTTCATATTGGGTTTCCTCCCTGTGTTTCTGTAATTGATTCTTTACTTTAGATGCTATGAGTTCTGAGAATTCTTTTTTTTATTTCAGAAAAGAATTCCACTCTGAGTTCCTCTATAACTTTCTGCTGTTGCTTATTTACTATCAACGCTATTAATTCATACATTTGAGCTGAGTTAGTGTCTTCTGCACTTGTTCTGGGTGGGCTTTGGGTTTCCTCCATATGTTTCTGCATTTGATTCTTTCCTGAAGATTTTATTAATTCAGGGATTTGTTTGTTTCATTTCCATTCTGAGTTCCTCTGTACCTTTCTGCAGTTGTTTCTTTATTTTAGAAGCCATTGATTCATTGCTTTCAGCTGTGTGATTCCCAATTTGTTCTGTGTTAGTGTCCTCTGCACTTGTTATGGGTGGGCTTGGGTTCTGAGATTGCATTTTGCTCCTTCTCATTGTCATTTTGTGTAGCACTGTCTTCTTACATTTTTTGTAAATATTTGTTGCAGTGATAGCCTTAGCACCTACTGAAGTTCAGGGGCAGATGTACAAAGTTTGGATTTATCCAGCTTGCCTGTCTTGGGTCTGGCTGCTGTGCTGCTCTTCTTCCTGTTGCTGCCCTTGATGTTGAACCTGTTGAGCCTCTCTGTTAAGATGTTCTGCTCCTGGACTAGCTGGGTGGTTCTGTCACCTATACTCTCTGCAGCGATTGCTGCTGCATGGTTTCATCACAGGCCTGAGCTGAGTCTGGAGGGGACAAGTTGGAGTAGGGGGGAGAGGCAGTTCTCCCACACACTCACCAGCCCTGGACTAGGACTGGATCTAGGAGTTCCCAGAACATGACAGAAATTCCTACTCTGTGGGCGGGGTGTGGGTGGGGATACTATGGAGTGATGGGGGGCGTTCCAATAGGGTGAAAAAGATTGTCACCCATGGTGTGCCTGGGCTGGACCAGTAGGCCAAGCCAGCACAGGGTAGCCAGAAGACCTCCCACGCACTCAAGGTGCCTGGGCTAGGACTGGATCTGTGGGTTACAGGAATGCAGCAGAAATTTCTACTGGTCAGGCGGGGTATGGGAGGTGCTGTGGAGTGGTGGTGGGCATCTCAAGGGGGTGGAAGAGGGTCTCACCTATGCCGTGCCTGGGCTGGGACCAGTAGGTCCCGCAGGTGCAGTGTAGCCGGAATCTCTCCCACACACTTATCAGCCCTGGGCTAGGACTGGGTCTGGGCGTTCCTGGAATGTGGCAGAAATTCCTACTGGGTGGGCAGGGTGGGGGATGTGGTGTGGAATGGTGAGGAGTATCCAAGGGGGTAGAAGATGGTCTCACCCACGCTGCTCCCGGCCTGGGACCGGTAGGTTCTGCTGGCGCAGATTAGCCGGAAGCTCTCCCACACACTCACCAGGCCTGGGCTAGGACTGGGTCTCTGTATTCTTTCTTAAAAGTTTTCTTCTTTGGTTCTTTGTGTTTGTTCACATTTTTGTGTTTGAAATGTGGCAAAATCTTTCCCAGCTTTGTGATTATAATTCATAATCTTTTGCCAATTCTTATTTTATCATTAAGGTTTCAATATTCTGAATTCGATGTATATTCTTCATGGTATCTAAAACTACTTTTCGAACCTCTTTTAAAAACCACTAAAGGTCCAACGGCTGCGACTGTATTTCCCTGAACCATAATGTAACAGTTCATTAAGAGTTCCAAAGCCTTCAAATAGGTCCTTGTCTTGGGACCAATATGTCATTGTCTTCAAAAGTGAATTTTGCAGCCCAAAACCTAAGCCAGAAAAGTGAGATTAATCAGAAGTCCTCACTGTTCCTAATGGTTGGAAGGAACCAACTTTTTCTAAAGAGGACAATCCCAGAAGACTCTTGGAGGAGAGCAGTTTTGCAACTCTGTTCCCAAAATATAGAGAAGCCTACTTGAAAGAGCATTGGCCCTTGGTACGGAAGGCCTTGAATGAACGTCACATCAAAGCCACCCTGGACCTAACTGAGGGCAGCATGACTATCTGCACTACAGAGAAGACTTTTGATCCAAAATCTTTAGGGCCAGAGATCTAATAAAACTGTTAGCAAGAAGTGTTTCATTTGAATAGGTAGTATGAATTCTTCAGGATGATATTGCATGTGACCTCATTAGAAGATGAATATTTTAAGTCTGTCTTCATTCTCAGAAATCCAGCTCCATATTCTTCCCCTAGACATCCTTGTTACCAAGAAATCTTCTTGAGTCCTTGGCCAATTAGCTAGTTCCTTTTGACTGCCCGTGAATCTGTACCTTTCTGCTTTTAGGTAACATGAACAACAGAGGTATTGCTTGAACTTATGCCTGCTTACTCTTTTCTTTTCATATTGGGATCTTGCTATATTACCTAGTCTGTCCTGAAACTCACAATGCTTTTACTTCAGCCTTCCAAGTAACTGACATGTAACTCCCAAACTCAGCTTCTACATGCTCATTTGAATAAGAATAAACTGTCCAGCTCTGTTGCTGCTAGTACATATGGTGTGGGCCCACTTGTAGACTGACCCTTTTTTTTTTAAAGTGGGCTTCTATTTGGTACGTAAAGTGGAATTGAGTTGTGGGAGACAGCAATAGGTATATGATTCACTGGGAGTCTGAGTCTCTTTGTATGCAGTTTACCTTTGTTTCTAGACACTTCTGCAGAGTATTGCTGTGATCACCCAGCTTTATGTTGTGTGGATCAGATAACAACTATCTCAGGGTGAGACATTCTGATTAAATTCAAAGTGTCTCACAGTAAAGTTTTCAACCTTTACTGTTCCAAGTGCCAAGTCATGAGTATTTGTGTGTGTGTGTGTGTGTGTGTGTGTATGGAGTACCTGGCACTTTATTCAGAATAATTTGTCCAAACATGGCATATGTTGCCTCTAATATCCAAATAAGGCCACCAGGCCTACTTCCAGTGTAGCTGTAGTCACCTATATATAGTACATACAGTTGTTTCCAACTTCCGAGGTGATACCTTGGTGTATCCTAGATCACTGCAGCCCTAAAGCTTGACCATTCTTGTAGGTTACAGAAATGCAGTCTTCATCTCATCTCTAGAGTATATGTCTTTTACGAAAGCATTTGTGAACCTTGCTACTTCCCGTGCATAGGTCTAGAAAACATACTGTTAAAATCTCAGTGAGGGGCCAGCAAGATAGCTCAGTGAACTAAAGTGCCTGTTTAGGTAAACTTAGGCAAGACTGAAATTTGACTCCCAGCACCACATGCCACCCCCACCCTGCCCCCAGAGCTGGCTGAGCTGGCCACAGACACCTGTTGTAGTGGTGTGTGCCTGTAATCTCAGCACTGGGGAGGCTGAAAACAGGAGGATTACTATGAGTCTGAGCTGCGAAGTGAGACCCTGTGATAACCAAATACATAAAAAAAGGGGCCAACACAATATGTTGTGGGCTATAAAGACAATCACATTTTCTCTGGCTTATGTTATGGAGAGAAGAAAAAGAGAGTCAACATAGCTGTAAATTAAGGTACAGCAATGCTATACTTACTGATCCCTTATGATTACGCTTTTGTTGAAGTCAAGCTACTTTGGGTTGTTTTGCTCATAAAAGCAGGCCAGTTACTAGGACAGTTGCTGCTTACCTGTTGCTGGAGGCTATGTTGATTTGTTCAACTCACATTACCATATTGGGAATCTGCGAAGTGATTGCCATCACCACAAAATTAAGTTTGCGGTAATTTTTAGTCGTTCTTTATCTTTATCTTTAATTTACATTTTACGCCAGACATACAAGCATGTTAAATGATAATCATATAGTTTCAAGCTTTAACAGTGGCAGTAGGCCATGGAATGCCACAAGGATGCCATAATACTTTTAATTGAGCATTTTGAAAATGGTTACTGGGCTTTCCTATGGCATTCTTTGCCATAATAATTCTTGCTTCATTGGGTAGGTGCCCAATGTAAGGATTTTGCTAGTACTTATATTATAACCATAATTCTGGAATTTTGGTGATAATAGTTGAGTGGACTTGCAATTCTTTTGGATTTACTGTTAAGATGATCTTGAAAAAGATCCTATATATGACATGGACTTGATGGGCATGGATTTCTACAAGTTGACTACAAAGTATTTATTACTAGTACAGACACCTTACCATTAAATGTCGTGATCTTTTTGAAAATTTAAGTCTCCATCTTATCCTGCCCCTTATCTAATACCACCTTTGGTAGTATTTTGAGAAACCATTTTATCATTGCATGCACTGAATTACCAGTAATGTATTTTTCCTTGGGAAAAAGAAAAAAAAATCACCTGTGTGCTGCTTCAATATGTGATCAGTGTAAGCTAAGAATGCTATCTAGAGTCTGTTTTCAATATTTCTCATATCAGTCATTGTGTCAGTAGTGGTCCTAGCAGGAACCAGATAATATGCTTGCATTGGATAGTTTGGTCAAATGGCTATTTCATGAGCTGAGAGCAGATCCTACTGGCTATGCTGAATAATATCAGGGCTGTTTAAGAAATTAGATAAATTGAAAGTTATGGTGCATCTGGCCATTAGATTATGGTCTGATAAAAATTTCTTCATCAAGTTAGCCCTTTTTATCTTTTATATAGTTATAGATATCTGTAAAAATTTTAGGTGTTCAGTTTTAAATTATTGATAAGCCTGACACAGACTCAGTATTTTTATATATCAGTAAAATGTTATATGTAGAAGTTCAGCTTTTTGCTCTAGGACCAGTGATGTCTCTCTATCCTTAGGCAGTTGATTAAAAAATTAAAATATTCATAATTAGAAAAGTATTTTACTATCTTTCAATGAAATGACTTTTTAAACATTTCTATTGATATTATTATAGTATTCCAAGGGCTTAACTTTGGAGGCATTTTCAGTTATTGTCATCCAGATGTTGGGACTCAGTCTGGGAATAGCATATGATGATCCAACAAAATGTCACTGTTCTGAAGCCATCTGTGTAATGACTCCAGAAGCCATGTAAGTTTTTTAAGTGATTTATTTATTGGTTATATTTATTTAGCTTTCAATGTAGTATTATAGATCAACTTAACTACTCAATAATACATTATTTTAAATGCAAGAATAGTATATAATGTAATAGACTATTAAAGCCAAGAAACAAAATATATTGATTTTACAAAATATATTACCAAAAGAATTTTACTTAGGATTCATGTTATGGAAGCATTTATTAAGTCTCTTTAAAAATAATTGGTGTTTTGTTGGTAGTAAAAATTTTTGGTTTTCGTTTAGATTACATATTTTGATATGGGAAATTCAAAAATGTTGCATAACTTTGGGCAAAAAAAATGAGGTTGGTTTATTATCTATCTCATTTTTAAATGAGTATAATTATGCCTATTACTTTATTATAAGGATGATGTAAGAATAAAATGAGAAAATTAAAAAATTATAAAATCCTATATGTTCTATAGTAATTTCTGAATTTATCAGTGCTGCCCTAAAATGCTTCAACACAAAAGGTACAGCACAGGGCTGGGAAGATAGCTCAGCTGTCTAAGTGCCTGTTTAGCGAATGCAAGGACATGGGTTCAATTTCTATACCGCATGCCATGCCAGTCCCAGAACCCTGGGAATTGCTGTGCCAGTCACTGAAACCAGATGGTGGTGCACGCCAGTAATCCCAGTGCTGGAGGCGGGGCTGAGACAGGAGGATCACTGTTAGTTTGAGCTGCTTAGCAAGACTCTGTACCAAATAAATAATTAATTAATTAAATAGATAAATAGGTTAAAATAACTTTTTTAAAAAAGAAAAGGTACTGCACATACCATTGGTAGTCTGAAGTACCTAGTTTCTTCAGGGTTTTATCATAAATAGATGTTGAATTTTATCTGATGCTTCTCTTCCATGTATTAAGATGATTTCATGCTTTTCATATTTGAGCTCATATCTGTGGTATGTTTTATTTATTGATTTGCACATTTGAGTAAACTTTGTATCCCTGAATGAAAACTGACTTGATCAAGTGTATATGATCTTTAGTGTGTTTTTGCATGTGATTTGCAAGTATTTTATTGAGGGTTCTTGCATTCATGTTTATGAAGAATATTGGCCTATAGGTTTTTCATGCCTGTTTTTTCTATCAGGCTGATGTTGAACTCCTAGAGTAAGTTTGAAAGCATTTTTTCCCTTTCTATTTGTGGAATAATATAAGACACAAAGGTGTAAATTCTTTAAAGGTCTGGTAAAATTTGCCCAAGAACCAAACTGGTTCTCAGTTTATTTATTTATTTATTTATTTGTTTGGTCCAGGGTCTCACTATGCAGCTCAGACTCACAGTGATCCTCCTGCCTCAGCCTCCCCAGCGTTGGGATTATAGGCATGCACCACAATGCCCAGTATTGGTGGCCAGTACATCATGCACTTTCAGGCATTAACCCAGGTCCTTGTGCTTGCCAGGTCAGTGCTTATACCACTGCACTGTCTCCCTAGCGCTCAGCTTTTCTTTATCAGAAGACATTTTATTTTTGCCTTAGTAATTGCTTATTACTGATCTATTGAGATCTTTAAATATCCTCTTAGCTCAATTTTGGTAGATAATGTGTCTAGAATTTTTTCTCTTTTCTAGTTTCTTTGATGTATTAGAATGCAGGCTTTAAAATTAGTTCATAGTGATCCTCTGGATTGCAGTGGTATCGATTGTAATATCCCTTGTTGATCTCTAGTTCTGCCATTTGGGATCTTCTCTCCCATCCTTTCAGTCAGTTTGGCTAATAGTTTGCCGATCTTGTATTTATCATTGTTGGCATTTCAAAGAACCAGTTTTCTTTCACTGATGTTGCATATGATTATTTTAGTATCTATTTCATTAATTTCATCTCAAATCTTTATCATTTCTTTCCTTCTACTGGGTTTGATTTGTTGTCACTTAGCTCTTGAGAAGCACTGTTAGGTTATCTATTTGATAACTCTCTTGTTTTCTGATGTAGCCCCCTATAAACTTCTTTCATACATCTGCCTTTGCTATATATAGATTTCGGTATGTCTTATTTGTACTTTCATTTGATTCTAGGATTTTTAAAATATCTTTTATAAATTTTTCAATTAAAAGTTCATTTGATTATTTCAAAGGAAATTGTTCAATGTCGATGTTTTCATAGTTTATATATTTTCTCTTATTTTAACTTCTAGTTCATTCCATTATGATCTGAGGAAATACAACAAATTACATCTTTTTATCTGTTAAGGTTTGTTTTATAGCCTAGACTCTGATATTTTTAAGAATGTTTAATGAGCTACTGAAAATAATGCATCTTTTGTAGTTCTTGGATGTAATGCTTTGTAAATATTTGTTATATTTATGTGATGTTGATTTTTTAAAATACGGATGACTTGTAGTGAGAGTGGAGTACTACTTACCTGCTATTATTATTCCGTAATGTTAAGTAGTGTTTGTTCTAAGGCTTTGGAGACACTGATATCTACTGCATATTCGTTTATGATTATTACATCTTCTGGGTGGATTGTTTCCATTACCAGTATGTGGTATTTTTTCTTGGTTCAATCTAGCTTTGCCTTTATGTTTGTTTTATACTAAAAAATGAGTATAGCTATTCCTGTTTCTTATCAGACTCTATTACATGGAATATAATTTTCCACCTTTTCACATTTGCTAATGAAGTATATTTCTTATAAACAGCACAGAATTGAATCTAGTTTTAATCTAGGCTGCCAGTCTGTATTTTCACTGGAAGGTTAAAACCATTTACATTCAGTGTTACGGAATGACACATATCAATTTCTGTTGTCCTGTTGTTTGATTCTTTCTTAATTGGTAACACCTTCTCTTCCTCTTCTGTATGTAGGATTTCTGTAAGTATCTTTTTCAGTGATGGGGTAGTGATGAATAATTTCTTTATGTTTATCTTTACTTTTTGTTCAACTTTGCAAGATCTTTGGATACATTAATATAGGTTTGCAGTGACATTCTTTTAGGACTTGGCTACACTGAAAGGCTCTCTAGGTTTTTTAAGCTCTTACAAAGAAGTCTGCAGTTATTCTGATGGGTTTGCCTGTGCGATTGTCTTGGCATTTTTCTCTTGCAGCTATCAAAACAAGTAAAGAAGGAAGGGCGGAAGAGCCCACTGGGCATGGTGGCACATGCCTGAATCCAAACTTTTGAGAGGCTGAAGCATGAGGATTGCTGTGAGTTTAAGGCTAGTCTGAGTTTCATAGTGAGTTCAAGGCCAGCCTAAACTACATAATGAAACCCTGTCTCAAAGAAAAGAAAATCATTAAAGACTTCTAAAAGCAAATGAAATTAGGTAAAAGTAACATCCAAAGCATAAATCAACAAGAAAAAAAAAAAAAGAAACTGGAGAATAAGAACAGAAAATAATGATGGCGGAGGGGGAATAGAACCCCAAAAGATAAAGAAGATAAATCCAAAAACGTTCAATAAAATGAGACAAAATTATTCCAATAAAATTAGGTAAAGTAACGTGTAAAAAGCAATAAATACGTAAAGAAAAGAAAAGGAAGAAATTAATCAAAAGCAGGAAACAAATTGAATTCACAAACCAAAGAAAACCAAAACAAAGGAAAAAAATCTAAACATTTTTTCCATGCCAAGGTATTTGGATGAGAATAGAATTTTTATAAAATCTATTGGGCATGGGGTAGGGGCCCTGGCTGTGGGAATGCTTTACCTACTGCTCTTGCCTGGGCAGGCAGTGCTATGTTTTGTTTCTCAAATCTGTCTTTTTTCTGGAGGCTTAGTGATTGTATCCTCTGTGCACCCTAAGCTACTGCTGTCCCCAGATAGTGTGGTGTGTGAATGAGAGAGATGCCGCCCTCGCTCCAGAGTCTGACCTGAGTACACTGGGGCATAACTTAATGCTGCACGTATTTGGGGGGTAGCGTGGGGAAAGCAAACAGATGACTGAGTTGTTGCTGGAAGGAAGCTAGAAAGGGAAACCAAGAAATTGCTTTATTCTGGCAAGTGCATACCCAGCCACCTCAGAAAGCCACACTCAGTGGGCCTGGGCCCTCACAAAAGAGCTGAAGAACACTGACCGCCATGACCTCCACAGCCTGAGCTCCCTGCTACTTAAACTTCTCACGGGTATGGAGGTAGACCCTCGTCCTCTGCATGACTCTTTCTCTTAGCTGTCTCCCATACCAGTCACTGCAGCAGGGTGTCCCCAGTGATCTAGAAATGTGGGATGTTCAGTAAACTTCTATCGCTGGGGCAACTCAGTCTGAAGCACCAAATCCTTTCTCATATTGGAAGTTTTTCATACTGCTCCAAGATATGATAAGCTCAATAGTGAATTTCTTCTCTAAGGGTAGCCTGCTTAGGCAAGAGGATCATTTCTTTCCAAACAACTGCCCACACTGGACTTTTACCTTGCCATAGCCTTTTTTTTTCTTTCCATAATTTTATTGAGAAACAAATAGCAATGAAACAGTTTCAAATGAAATTGGTAGGACAGTTTCAATAATTAACACATTGCATACATTCTTCCTAATGGTTATTTGCTGTACAAGATGTGGACATGATATCCTATTTACAAACACTATTAGAACAAATCCCTCTATTCATTAAGAGAATGTAACTATATTCTACTATATAAGAGAATGTAACTATATTCTATTATATGCTACTTAAACTTCTCACGGGTATGGAGGTAGACCCTTGTCCTCTCCATGACTTTTTCCCTTAACTGTCTCCCATACCAGTCAACCCTTTTGAATACACAGATACATATTGGACATTCATCTGTATCCCCTTTTTTGTTTAGTTCCATTATTTGAATGTTATAAGTGTGTTAACTCAGCAAAATATTCTAAAAGAGTTCTGTAGTCCATAATAGTATTGGGTCTTCGGCTTCACTGGCAATGTTAGAAATTGTTGACCTGAGTCCCCTACAGCTCAACATAACAGCACGGCTTTACTTCTTATATTTCGTTTTTATACTTTTCTGCTGGATGGTTAGGACCAAGATAAAGCAAGACCTATGCAACAAGAATTGTAGCTGTTGGATCTGATAAGGTCAGTCAAATCCCCTCAGGAATTTTCCTGAGATCCTGTACCTCAGATTGTAGATTTTTTGTCAGTGTCAGCCATGTGGATGAGTTACGGCCATTGCTTGGCCAGTGTGCTCTCTGTGAAAGCCTGAGAGAATGTTTTCTCTCCATGTGGCTCTCCTTAGGCATACTCTACATCATCGATCACTTTCCTCTTTGGCCCCATAATTTCCTTGATCAGAAAACTGTCCTGCTTCAAGGTTGTATATGGTTAGATTTCTGGACTTATATGTAAACATAAGAATTATATAATTCTTTATGCCTATTTTTAAAATATATTTTTAATTTTTAAATGTTTTTTCATCATATTCTATAGGGACTTAAAGTTTAGCATATCAATACTTGATAAAAAATACCTATTCCATGTTATGCCTAAGACAGATAGTGAGGTTAAGTGGGTCTTCGGCTTCACTGGCAATGTTAGCTTTGGGTTTCTTCTGTGGTCTAGTGCTTCCTCTTGTTGATCAGTGGGACTGCTGGCCCCTGGAGTCCTACCTTGTAGTGCAGAATCCCATTCCCTTTTCTTAGAAGACAGGGTTAGGGTTGGGAACTGCTTAGTTCTTTCTATGTTGCCTCTGTGTTTCTCCATAATTTTTACCTTTCATGTTAGGCCTTTCCTGATTAGCAGAACTCTTTTTTTTTTTCTCCCTTGCTGGATAGTTGTTTGCCAGCAGTCGTGATTCCAAGTCACAAAGCTGTAATATAAAAAAGATAATTACTCATAGTTAGATAGTTTGTGGCTGAACTGTTATGAATCTGGGGTAATAAAACCTCTAGAATTTTATGGTAGGTTGTGTTTCAAAATGCTCTCATTTTTATTATTGGTTTCTCACAAATCTTTTGTGATGTGCGTAGGGGAAGATTATCTTAGTTTTTATAAAATCTAATGATGCCATATATATGTGTGTATACATATATAATATAATATTATATATATGTGTGTATACATATATATGTATATATATTCTGCATTTCTATTAGATGTACTAAACATGGTAGCTACATTTTTTATGTGTTTAGTGTAGGATATACAGGGCCTCACTACACAGATGGGATCTGTAGTGATCCTCCTGTTTTCAGCTTCCCAAGTGCTAGGATTATAGTCACGTACCACCACATCCAGTCTCAATTGCTGTCTCAGTGCACTCCGGGGCTTGGCCAGCACAGCATGGCGGGGATCACACTCTGGTCCCTGCATCTGCCAAAGCAGGCACTTTAATCTGCTGAGCTATCTGGCTGACCTATTTAGAAATTTTTGCACTGTGATTTCAGTCAATAAATTTTATTTTAACTTTCCCCTAAGGCCTGGAATACTTAGTTCTCCTTTACTTAGTTAGTAGTTCTTTGAACTAGTGTCCATGGTGCTTTGTGCTTTTAAAGGTAGTTCTGAGTACATTTTCTACACACCAGCATTATTTTTAAATTTTGAACATTTGTGCTCCAAGATTGGTCACTTCTGTTACAAAGCTACAAAGGCCATGCCAAGCTCCCTGGTTAGTGGTGCTGATTAATTGCACAAGTATATAACATATTAACCTCATAATAGATATTCAGTAAATATATTTTCTCTTTCACTTACTCATTTGTAATCTGTATCCAGACAGCCTATGAAAACATTCCTAGAATTTCTTTACTAGTGTTATACAAATCTAATGATATAACATATTAATACGTGTACAGTTTCTCAGAGATCTTTGAGGAAGTTCTGGACTAACTACAATATAATTTGTTTAATAAAATGAGTTGTTAATTGAGTAATTTTTTAAGGGAAGTCATATCTGTTTAATACCTTTGCTTATTTGTAGATTGCTTTTAGTTCTATTGGTCTATACCTAATCTTGTTTTAATAGTCATATATACTAATGAATGAAGCCACATGACCTCCACAAATCCTATTATAAATATTAGGTGCATGTAATATTACCTATGAAATTAAACAAATATATTACTTATGATTTCAGAAATGTATTGATAATTACATTATCTGGGTTCACTTTTAGACAGTCCACTGGTGCAAAGACTTTTAGCAATTGTAGTATAAATGACTTTAGAAGTTTCATTTCAAATGTGAGAGCCAAATGTCTTCAGAATAAACCACAGATGCAAAGAAATCCAAGGCCAGTATGTGGAAATGGCAGAGTGGAAGGAAATGAAATCTGTGATTGTGGTAATGAAGAAGTAAGTCTGATAACCAGGAAAACAGACTAACAGCTGTATTGTTTTACATAAATGTTAGACCCCCTAACTGTGACTTAATACCATGAAGAATAATGATGGAAAGTGAATCAGTTTGAAACACAAACCAGAAAATAGTGTTTTTTAAAGGTTTTAATTTCTATATAGCGCTTTGAATCTGCTTCATACATTCTATTTCTTTCCTCATTCAAGAATTCCATCATTTTTCTATTCTCTATTTTTTATCATTGTCTTCCTTAGAAGCACTTAGTACTTCTTCCATTATAGTTATCATTTCTTCTTTTACTTCAGAAGTTATTTCTGATCTGATTTCCTCTGTACATTTCTGTAGTTACTTCTTTACCTCATACACTATTATTTCAGAGATTTCAGGTATATGATTTCCGATTTCTTCTATGCTGTTGTCTCCTACATTTGTTTGGGCAGGCTCGGGCCTGAGACTGCATTTTGCTTCTTTTCTTTGTCATTTTGCATAGCACTGTCTTCTGACCTTTTGTGTAGAGCTTTGATAGAATTATTATCTTAGCACCTGGTCTGGATCTACCAAGTTCAAACTCCAGGTGGGTGTGGCTTGGGTAAGTCTTCTGCACTTAACTTCTTCCTGCTGCAACCCTTGGAAGTGAACCCGCTGTACCACTCTGACAAGATGTTCTGCTCCTGGATCAGCTGGGTGGTCTTGCCTCCAGCTGCTCTGCAGGGAGTTCTGCTGCAGGGTTCCACACCAGGCCTGTCTGATGGAGGAAGTTCCACTCACATGCTGGGCCTGGGTGCTGGCTTGAATGAGGATCTGGTGAGCCCTTGGTGGTGTCACTCACACACGGGCCTGGACTCTCTCATTGGAAAATTTCAATTCAAAAAGTAGCTGAGGAAGGAGAAGATCATCAGTAGAAAAAAATGGAAAATATAGGTAAGAAATCTAAACAATGGAAAAAAAGAAGAGAATGGAAAAAAAGAAAGAAAAGGAAGAAAAATATAGACTCAAAGAGAGGAAAGAATAAAATCTAAGCACAGGAATAACCACAGAATACAAAACAAGACATTACCAACCAAACAAAAAAGGGATAGCAAGTCAGACAAACAAAGGAAAATAAAAATAGTAAAATAGTTCTGGTGTTTACAAATCTGTGATAGTGTCCATGTCAGATCCCAGAAATGTACTCCAGCCAAGTTTGTCATGGCAATTGTGCTGGATATTGAGCTGATCTTGGCTCCTGATGTAGGGTTTGGGACTGGTCTTCTCTTGGTGGAATCCTCCACAGGCCAGCTGCTGCCTGCTCGCTACTGCTTCAGGCACTTCCCATGTTGCTTGTCTTGCTGATTATGCAATGTGCCTGGACCAGCTGTCTTGGCTCTTGTGAGTTCCTTCTGTCCACCTGCCAAAGGCATATATGTGCCCGGCCTGTCCTGTCCTAGGTGTGTTTATTTTTTCTATGCCCTTTGCATGTAGCTCTTATTCTTCTGCTATACTGATTATATGGAAATTTGATCTTAAAATATTATTTTAGAACTCTTGTATTTTCCCTTCATTCTTTTTGAAGATAGCAAGATTTTTACATTTAATGAAGATAGGAAAAGAAACAGGCTGTTCAGAGCAAATTTGGGCCAAGGAGAAAAAGAGACACACTGCACAGTGTGAAGGAAGCCTACCATGAAGGAACACAATGGCCATGTTTTCTTTATTTTTTGGTGTCTGAATGTGATGCTATACCAGATCTGTCTTTAAGCTACTCTTTATTCTGCTTGACCAAAATTGAGATTTTCATCTGAATATTGAGTATAAGTTTTTGTGCTTTTTTATTTGAAATTCTCTGAGCCTTTTTTTTTCTTCAGAACCTCTAAGTGTTCATCCATATCCTTAATTGTCTTCCAGAATTCACTCAACTGTTTACTTTTATTCTCTTAGATATCTTTTTCTTTTCTTTTAGATTTATTTGAACTTTCAAAAAAAGTTATACTTGTAATTTTTTTGGTGGTTTTTCCACTTCAATTTCTTTGGAATTTGTTACTATGATGTTGTGATGTATTTTTAAAAATTGATTTTGTTCGTCCATTTTTAGGTCTGCCTAAGCAGGTGCTTTAGTCTGCTGAGATATCAGGCTGACCCAATAGGCAGATTTTTTTTTTTGCTCTTTAAAGCAGATATTTGTTGTTTTCCTAAATATCTTACTTTTTTCTTAGAAGTCACTAGTAATTATTACTTTTACCTTCTTCTACATGAAAGAGTATATTTTTCATGGTACTTTCAACATATTCCTTTTACTTTTGTTCTTTAGCAGTTGACTGTGGAGTGTATACAAGTTTGGCTCTGTTAATCTTCCTATTTGTAATTAGTGCAATTACCAGATATGTAGTATATGTCTAAATTCAGATTTTGTACATTTCAGGTGGCTAGGTAGTGTCCCACAGTTAATAAGTTTGGATATTTTTTTCTCTCTTTTACTTGAATCTTTTTGTTATTGTTCAAGTTCACCTAAGTTTTTCATTAGTGTCTAATATAACTCAAAAATCAAAGACTACTACCAATAAATAGAGCTCCTTGGAAAGTTTTATTGTTGTCATGATGCTTCTTTACTTGTGAATTCCATTCGTTCATAGCAATGTGGACCTCAGGCCTGCTGTGACCATACAACATGTGAGCTGAAATCACAGTCACAGTGTGATAAGGGACCATGCTGCAATCAGTGTCAAGTAAGAGTTAAAATTTATTAACATCAAGAAGTATATAATCAGTCATGTGCAGAATACGTGAGAACACTTAGAAATAGAGTAAATGATGTTTTAAATAAAAAGATCATAAATTTAGAGTTAGATTTCTGATCTTATGAATTTGGATGTTGGGGCCTCTTTCTAATGCCACAATTCTCACGAGTTTAATGCTGTCATTTTTAGTGCTTACTGAATAGTTTAAGCCTTGATTGTAAAACTCTTCAATACAGAAAATCCCCAGCAAACAGGACAGTTATTCTTCTGTATTTCTGTCCAATATGCATTATCTGCAGTGATTATACCTTTGTAAGTGAAAATGTTGTTAGTGGTTATGATAAGTAGCTGCACCTGGTAGTTGAAAGACATGGCAATTTGCCATGCAAGCATGAAATGTAAAACTCATTTGAGGAATATTTTCCAAATAGTGTATGTAACAAAAAGTTTAAACTGAACTTGTTATTTGGAAATAATTTGGCAGAACAACCATATTTCAGTTTATCTGGTGAAAATATTCATTGGTGTTTTGTTTGGCTTTTCAGTTACTAAAATATACTGTGTTTGTAACTAAACCCCTGTATGAGAGTATCTATGCTGAATGGCCAACTGTGGGCCTTGGTTTACGGACTGCCCTTGAGTGACATTTTCATGCTATTTAAACAATCCTGTCATATATTGCATCCTAACCTCCGTAAGCTTTATATCAACTTGAAATAATAAGTGATGAATTATGATCTCTAGATGCTCATTTAAGATTCTTATATAAATAAAAAATAAATAAAAATTAATGAACTATACCATAAATGAAGAAAATAATTATATTGGGGCTCTTTAAAATGCTTCCAGTGTAAAATTAGCTCTTTATTCACTTATTATTTTCCTCCATTTATTCTGTTATGTTTCATATTTGTCATACAATTTTTAAGTATTCCATACTTATATTTGTAAGTACTTATCAGTGTAGTACCAATGTAGTAGTAGTTTGAAGTTGGACATGGTGGCGCATGCCATCAAACCCAGGACTTTGGCTCTCTGAGGCCAGAAGTTCACAAGTTCAAGGTTAGCCTAAGGAATTTACTGACTGATGTCTCCTCTCAAAATTAAAAAAACAAAAGCTTTGAAGATATAGTTCAATAAGAAGGCCCTGGGCTCAATCCTCAATGCTACAAAAAACAAAAACACCAAACCAAAACAATAACAAATTGCAACTTATATAAATATATTCTATTTAGAAATGGACTTAAATAAGCATCTTTACCCAAAAAGAATAATTTTCCTCTCTTGCCCTTGAGACACAAAACTTAAGCTATTATCAGATTTTTCATCTCCTTTTTCTTATATATGTATTTTACCTCCCATTTTAACTGATAACCACTTAGTTTTTAGTGATTGGTATAATGATTTATAAAAATATTGACAGGTATTTATGAACCAAAAGTATAAAAATTATTATAATTTTGAAGTAAATATTGACAGGGCCAATGAGATAGCTCAGTGGACTAAGTGACTGTTTAAGCAAGCATGTAGACTGGGGTTCAATCCTCCTGGCACCACATGCTGAGCCAGCCCCACCCCCAGGCATGCTGAGCCGGCCACTAAGATTGGGCCTGATGACACACACCTGTAATC
>NW_004524664.1:2604733-2620809 GCF_000260255.1 Octodon degus | reverse complement strand
TTATTGACATAATTGACACATAGAAGTAATGTCTTTAGGTATATGACTTGATGTTTTGATATATGATGTATTGTGAGATAGTCACTCTAAACAATTTAAATATCACTTCACATACTTAAAGTTTTCTGTTTTTTCTTTTAAAATATCTTAAGACTGTTTAAAGCAAATTTCAAGTAGGCAATACAGCATTATTTATTCTAGTCACGTTGCTGTATTTGACATCTCTTCATCATTTTGCACAACTCACATTCAGCACCTCTTTTTTCTTTTAGCCAGCTGAGCTCACCCTGAGGGTGGGGCTGGCGCAGTGTGTGGTGCTGGAGATTAGACAGTGGTCCCCTGCACCTGCCTAAGCTTGCCTACACAGGTGCTTTAGACCACTGAGCTATCTTGCCAGTCTGACACTTGGGACCTCTTGACCAACATATTCCCACTCTTCCTTTTTCCCATCCTTCCATAGTCATTATTCTCTCTACTTTAATAAATTTGAGAAATTTATATTCCATTTATGTATGAGATCATGTGATATTTATCTTTCTAAATCTGGATCATTTTATTTAGCATAACATTTTCCAAGTTTGTCCACTTATTTTTTCATGACATACCATGATTTCTTTTCCTAGTAAGGTAAATTTTCTTGTGATGTATCTTTATGTATCATTAATATTACCTTTTAATTCATTATTGTGTTGTTGAACATTCAGGTTATTTTTCAAATCTTGGCTATTAAATGAAGTTTTGGAAGTAGCTGGGTATATATAATATTTGAAATATAATCCCCTTTCTTTGAATGTGTGCCCAAAGTTGAGATTCTGAATCATAATGTAATTCTATTTTTAACTTTGGGAGGAAGCTTCATACAGTTTTCCATTGAATCTATACCAATTTGTACTTTTCTACCAATAGTAATGGACAAAGTTCACCAATATTTTTTAGCATTTGTATTTTGATAATAATCATTCAAGTTTTGTAAGGTCAGTTCTCACTGTGATATTTCTTTGGTATTAGTGATTAGTGATGTTGAGCAGTTTGTAGAATACCTGTAGGTGACAACTCTTCTAAGGAATTTCTATTCATCTTATTTTTAAATCAGGTTATTATCATTGTTGTTACATTGTCACTGCTATCAAATGGCATGATTTCCTTATACTATTGTTTCCTAGTTGGATTTTCTAGAAAGTAGTCTAAATGTTTCTTAGTTGGATTTTTGCTCTTGATTTTTCCCTTCATTGTGTTGACTCTTAAGGAGATACTAGCCTTTATCCCCACACCCACAACAAACCAAAACATCAGCAATATAGGAGTGAAAATAATAGTACTGGGAGAGCTTAATGGAACATTTAAGAACGTGAAATAACACAGGAGAGGAAAAAAAGCCAGTAAACACAGATAGTATTGCTGCATCGATTGTCTGGTCGTTATGAATGAAGAAGTAAGGTGATTTTCATTACTAGCTACTCAGCATGTACTGCTATGATCTATATGGAGCTGCTTTGCAGAAAACTATAGCATCTTTTGCCACAATGTCTCCTGCAACTGTTTTTCTCCTGACCCCTGGAGTAGGTGTATCAGTGTGCCTACCCTACTGCCCCAAAAATCCATGGTTTAACTATACTTAGAAGTACTCTGGCTCTGGAGCTGCCACCTTCCAGCCCTGTACAGACTCCAGGCCTTGGAACCATGGCTCCTCTTTCCACCCCCGCACTACACACTCGAGGTCCAAAAGCACTTCCTCAAAAACTTCAAAATAGCAATTACATTGTGTTCTTGATGCCAGCACTGTGCTCATATTGTCTGCTTCTCAAACTGTAGAACTAATATAGCAAAAGATTAATGCTGTTCTGGGACCTAGTGTTTCTTGTTGTTCTAAGCTGTAGATTCCAGTTCTGTAGCATTCCAACAGTGTCTACGTTGTGAGCATTTAAACCACCATCTCAGAAAACTAGTCTACTCCCTTGATCTGGAGTTGTTCTGGCATCATGTGTGGTTATGCCCCAAACTGTGAGCAAGGCCTAGATAGAGACTCACTTGAGCTCTGTGGGTGCACAGACCCTGAGAGGGAATGAGCAGAAAGGCATCCTGTGAGGTAATAATGGAGATGGAAACTCGAGATCTCACAATTGTAATTAAATGAGTACTCATAAATAATTAAGATGAGGGAAAGGAGAAAACAAAAAAGGAAGGGGGAAAAATCATGCAAGTATATAAACAAAATAAGATGTTTGAGATGATTGTGCTAATAATTTCCATCAGGTTTTTGAAAATGTCAGTTAATGTTTAGAATTTTCACCTTCACGAACTCTGTATGCTGATATCTGCAGTTTAAGCAACTACATCGAGGACAGCAATGTGTAATACAAAACCCATGGTTGAATACTTCTCATCTTGGTCTTCTAAATGTGTACCATTTATAATGTCTTATCAATTATTATACTCTCTTTAAAGTAAATCTTTTTAAAAAGTAAAAAAGACAAGAAAAAATTAAGGTTTATTGAAAGCAAGTTAATATTCAATTATTTGTCTAATCTTCCATTGCTATATCTGTTAATCTGAGCAACAGATTTGATGATAAAAATACATAATATAACAATGATTGTTAATTTTCTATTCTTGTTTTGAAAATCTGTGACATATGTATTGCTGTATGTTATGCTGTTTCTGTCTTTGTATTTGCTGTCTTTACTTTTGTTTTTACTCTTCAAAGAAATTAAAAAATAAAAATAAATGAGCACTCAATATCAGACAACTGAAATTTTATGAAGCAAATATTAATAAACATGCAAGAAAAGACAGTGCTGTATAATAATAGCAAGGAATTTCCATCCATCACTTTCAGTAATGGATTATGACAGAAAATTGATAGTGTTAATCATTGGAGTTGAACTTCAATTTGAAACAATAGATCTAACAGAAACATACAAAATATTCTGTCCAATAGTATCAGAATATATATCTCCTCAAGGACATACAGAACCTATTTCAGGAGAAGTGCTATGTTAGGCCACAAAAAAGGTTGACAAATGCAAGAGCACTGAAATAACAGTGTCTTTTCTGACCACCATAGTATGAAACTGAAAGCCAGCATCAAGTAGAATTTTAGAAAATTCAAAAATACATGGGCATTTTGTTATATGCTCCTGAACAACCAATGGGTCAATGAAATTAAAATGAAAATGGAAAATAAAATAGACAAATGAAAATAGACTTATGACACTGAAACAAGGAATGCAGTGATCCAATCTTAGGAGGGGTGAGCCCTCCGGACTCGTTCTCCAAGGGAGCTCAAAGGTCTGGTAACTTGGGATCACTCTAAGCTGGGCTTAGGATCTGTTAGGGCTGTGTAGACATTCATAGAGATGATTATTTCAGGTCACCATGGCGTGAGTAGGGGCTGCTTGGTCTCCCTATTACCCTTGATGTAGCACTAAAATCCCTTTTGGCTCAGGGTTAGTTCTTACAAAGTAGTATAACTCCCTTCTTCATCAGGCTACAATGTGTCTCTGTGCCTCAGTGTCTCAGTTCTGGTAATCTCCTCAGCTAATGAGACAACTGTTGTTTCTTTGTGTGTGTTTGCTTTGGTCTCTTGTTGTAGATAGAAATGTGTCTGGAACCACTCAACAGCCATCTGTCTGGCATTGCCGCCAGAACATTTAGTAATACCATTCTATTGTAGAATGGCTTTTATTATTGCTAGTGAAGAGTCAAGTTATTATCCTATTATTGTTCTTAATAATGTTGTTATTTTAATATTTTATTGTTTTTACAGTCTTATTCTATTCTCCTATTATTATTTCCACTTTCCCATCACTTTTTTGTTATTCTTAGTGAAACTGCTTAGAAAGCCCCTTTCCCTCTAGTTGATTTTGGTTGTTCTCTTTATTGTTTTATATGATTAGGAATTACTGTTGTTGTTTATAATCTGTTTAAGGTGCTTAATGTTTATTTGACTTTCTTGCATTTTATTCTTCATCAAATTTGGCAAGTTTATGTCTTTATGTCAAGTATTTACCCCCATTTATCTGTCTTTATATTTTTGTACATATACATGAGACCACATCCTCTCTTTATTCCTCATGGAATTTTTCCTGTTTGGTACCAATTGTTTTATTCAGTTCTATTATTATTTTTTAAGGTATTGTGTAGTTTGATTTTCCTTTGGATTCAATGGCAGTGGTTATGTAAGAATAGCATACTACTTAATTTTCTCCTTTTTTATGCTTCTTCTTCACTATTGCTTTCTTGGCACAATTTTTATATGTGGGATGATGTTAGAAGATGTAATTTATTTTTGTATTTTAGATTCCATCTATTCTTTTGGTTCATGTTATCATTCAAGCCTTAACACAGACTTTATTTTACTCTCCTTCTTCCTCTGTCT
The DNA here is from genome assembly GCF_000260255.1 of Octodon degus. Classification (NCBI taxonomy): domain Eukaryota; kingdom Metazoa; phylum Chordata; class Mammalia; order Rodentia; family Octodontidae; genus Octodon; species Octodon degus. Next base: position 2,616,431 of record NW_004524664.1, on the reverse strand, counting down.
CTGTCTCAGTCTCTCTGTCTCTCTCTCTGACTCTTGTCTCTCTGTCTGTGTCTGTCTGTCTGTCTCTCTCTGTCTCTCTGTCTGTCTCTATCTATCTATCTCTCTGTCAGGTTATTTTTTTGAGACAAGGTCTCTCTGTCTGAAAATCTGGCCTGCATCTCACAATCCTTCTGTGTCAGCCTCCCAATGCTGGTATTACAAATACTGCATCATGCCTGGATCATTCTCCTTTTATGACTAGACTGTTCTTCCATTCATTTATAGAGCAGCAAGTTCTGGTTAAAAAGATGCTTGTATGTATGAAAGCCTCATTTCTATATGATATTCAGTTCATCCAGGTCTTCTTGTATCAAAAACTCTTTCCTAAATACAAAAATATGTATTTATACTTTTTACATTTTTTTGTTAGCATAAAGAAAATTGACTGAATTCACAGGATAAATTTTTTCTTTTTCTGAAACGTTCTTTATACTCTATAAGAAGAAATCATGTACATGGCCTTTTAGAATGGAATACCTTTTTAACATTTATTGTAGCTGATAAAACATTCCTTTTGACCTTATGACTCATTTTTCATCAGCAGCAATACACTTATGGCTAAGCAATTTATTGTTCTTATGATCTACTCTACTAAGGTAGTGATATATGACCTTTACATGATATAAGGGAAATATTAAAACTGCCAACCTGCTAGATATCTGATAGGTCAAATTCATGTTTCCCAGAATTGAAGGAGGAATTCTAAGGCATAATAAAAGTTAAGAGTAGGAAATACTTATCGATGGGGAGAGGTACAGTTCCTGCGAAATAGGAGGGGTCCTGAGTTGGTTGCCAAGGACCTCACTTCTGAGAGAAAGCTTATAGAGAAAAATCACAAGGTGGGTAAAAAATCATGAAGTGGGTATAAACTATGGTCAGCTAGTATGAATACAAGTATAGTCACTTAGGCAGTATTGATCCAGTTGGGAAGCAAGTGATGTAACAAATGTATGTAGAAATAAACAAGAACTGTTCCTAGAAGGGATGGGTCAGGAGTTCATGGCTTCCCCACACAAAATAACTGATGTCAATTTAGAATATTGATCATTATGTCATTATAGTCACTTTGTCTTTATTTTGAGGCCTCGCCCTCAATGAATGTGCCTCTAGTTACAGTTGTAATATGTTCCTATCTCCTGCAATGAGTTCTTTGAAGGCCTAGCCCTGTCTGACTGCCTATGATATTTCTAACTAACTTATCCATCTACAATTTCCCCCTCTCAGAAGAGGTACTCCTAACTGTCATGAGGGGGTAAAGAGGGAAGACTGGCTGAAGGGGATCATAGTTGTGATGGGAAGTGAGAGATACTCTCCAGAGGATCTATCTAGAGACCCTTGATAGATGCCAGGCATTCTCATTTTGGGTGGGCATATAGCTCTAAGTCTGGAAGAGAAGGCCAAAGAAACAGGTAAGCATTCATGGGCCAAATAATAATATCAGTAAGTTTATTATGAATATAACTAGTAAAGGATTTCCACTAAGAAGAGCCAGTAATAGCCTCTTACAAAAAGGGAAAGGAGAAGGTCCAGAGAATTTCAGAATCCGATATGGCATTAACTTATTGTTTAATATCCTAAGCAGTCATTGAGATATTAGCAGAAGAATCAGAAATATACACACAACATTTAGTTTTTACAATTGTACAAATATTCTCTTATGCTGCTGTTAGAATGTCTAATGCCATCAGATTTTGGAGGACAGATAGCCTCATTATTTTACTTGTTTATTCAGGAATGAGACCAATCATGGTGTTAAGATCCATTAAGTATAGTTAGTTAAGGCCTTGGTGTGTTGCATGACATTCTCAATTCTAGGGAAGGGATAAAAATAGAAGCCAAATAATCAGACAAGTGAAGCACACTTCTTGTCCAGGGTTCTAGATGGGGTAAATTTGCAAGTTTGTTGGTACTTTTGACACTCTTAACTAGTGGCCATGCAAGTGCCAGTGTACATTTCCCTACATTTACCAGTGCCACAGATTGCATCTGTAAGACCAATAAATGCCGTTGGGGCTTTCCGTCTAATTCTAGGGTGATTAAACCAGTCTGTTTTCTTCAACCTGTGAAGTTAAAGTAGATGCACTGCTCAGGGAATATCCGTCTTAAGCACTTAGTAGAGTTACAGTAGTGAGAATAGGATGGTGTTTTTTTGTTGTTGTTGTTATTCTTGTTGTTGTTCCCAATGTAAGGGAACATTTTCACTTAGTTGTCCTATTGTTGGAGTAACTGCATGTAATCATTGTCATTATAAATACTGATTGATTGTTTCTCATTGAGTTTAAAAGCATTGGTACAAACTATGAGTTCTGCTAGCTGAGGACTAGTCTTAGCAGCAAGTGAAGAGCTTTTAGTTGTCTATATAAAGTCACTACTGCATACCCTGCCTTTCTTGTCTGCATACCCTGCAAATTTCCATGAATGAACTGCTCTCACAGAAAAGGGTCAAATCAGGGTTGTGAGGGTTATATCTAACAAGTCTTCTCTAGCTGCATATGTATGGGGAATTACCTTTTGCAGTCATGTCTTTCAACATCAGCTTCTTCATTTTCTGGTAGGAAGATGGCAGGGTTTAAGGAAGAAGATGTCTTTAATGAATGGCTGGTCTTTCTAGAAGTAAAGCCTGGTATTTAAGAAGTCAGTTGTCTGATAGTCATAAACTACCTTTGGAAGAAAGAAGTTTTGTCACATTGTTAGGTGTATATAAAGTGAGATCTTTGCCTAAAATTAGCTTGAAAAGGTCTGGTACCAGGAGAGCTATGGCAACCCTAGCTGTAAGCATATAGTCCATTCCATTGTGTAGGGATTGACTGAAGCTAGAAATCCTGTCTGTGTGAGGGAAGAGTCAAGGTTGGTCTGAGAACAAAGAGCACCTGGGCAAGCCATGTGCTCAAGCTGCTTCAGTCCAGAGAACACCAATCTGGAGAAATAGTCCAAGCAATCAGTTGCTAGGCAAAGTTGTGTCACATGACACTAACTTTGTCAAATGTGTAAATGAACACCCCTATGTTAGTTGTGCAGGTCCCTTTTCTCCCCTTTGCTACACTGTCTAATTCATGACTCAGATACCTACAGGCTTGAGTAGTTCCTCAATCCTGTGTAAGCACACTCAAAGCTATGTCCCACTATTCATCAAAATACAAGTTGAAACAGTGTCCCTTTTGTAGGCTCAGTGCTGCGTCATTTACAAGTGCCCATTTAAGCTTCTAGGATGCATTTCTAAAATCAGGTTCCCAGATTAAAATATGGGTATCTGCTTCTTGGACTTCCTTTTAAGCTGATAGGAGAATCATTTGACTTCTCCATACCCTGCTGTCCAAAGGTAATAAAAACCTATAATTCCTAGAAATCCCCTTAGCTGTTTTAGCGTCTTGGGTTGCAGGAAGAAAATTATGGCTTTAATTTTCTTTTTTCCAGCCTTTGAGTTTCTTTAGATATGATAAGGTTTAATTCTTTTACCTCAAAGTGAAAAGTTGTGCCTTTTACTTAGATTCAGCAGAATATGGGTTCCTGGGCTGGAGAACTTTTCTGAGGGAGCACATAACAATATATCATGTACATATTGCAAGACTGTGACTTGTGAAATTTCAAAACATGCTAAGTAACAGGAAAGCACTTGTCCAAAAAGATGAGGACTTGAGATGTATTTTCATTGGAGGAGCTTTTTACTTTTAGTTCCCATACATCAGGATTCATTTCTTTCTCCACAAGGGGAAGGCAGTGTACCTGAACTAGGGGCATTCATATTTATGTATTCTAACAATAAAATCTGTCCCTAAGAAGAGAACTGGACTTTCATGGAAAAAGGAAAAGGACTGTGTAAAAAGCCATTCCAGTTATAGCCTAAGGGTTATAAAAAAAAGCAAGTTACCCCCTCTCCAATGACTCCCTTACTGAGGGAATGACAGCTGGAAGAAATGCCAATGTACTAGATTAATGCATGGTCAATTTATAAAGCTTGAACTGAGTCAGCATGATTTGAAGTTACCCTCTCTCCAATGACTCCCTTTACTGAGGGAATGACAGCTGGAAGAAAGGCCAGTGTGCTAGATTAATGAATGGTCAACTTGTAAAGCCTGAACTGAGTCAGCATGATTCTCAGTGTGGAAAGCCCACCTGAAGATTGTTGTGAACAGCATGAAAGCAGAACTGGAGGGGAAGGTGGTGTGCTGTTGTCACTCTGGTTTTACTGATATGAACTCAGCTGTTCTCATCATCCAAGGTGCTTGGGTTCTCACTATCATTGAGGATGGCTACAGTTGTTTTCAGGGGAGCTCTGGTCCTTACCTTAAGGATTGCTTCCTTGCTGCAGTGCAGATCCCTCAGCTAGGTGGCACCCATCCTTCATCCCACTGCAGAGACATTCCAGTTTCCACCATTGACCTTTGGGCCCTCCCTATGGAGGTCCTTGGTATAAACTTTCATGAGGCATTATCATGGGCTCTAGGATTCCAGCTGGACTTATAGAGGACATTGCCATAGGCTCTAGGTCTTCACCTGGACTTTTCGGACATTGCTATGGGATTCAGTCCCTGAGTTGGAGTCTTTGGATATCTAATATGTGGAGAGATTTCCTGCTCTCTTCTGCATTTTATTCTTTACATGAGTATAATAAATAACACTGAAAATTATGTGTCCCTTGCAAACCCTGGCTACAACAGCTAGGGTTGAAAGAAGGACCAAGATATATGCTCCAGTGATCAGCAATAGGCTGGTTTCTTTTTCCTCTATAGACATGGTTACTCAGAGCTCCTTGGTGGAGATGACAGCCTGGTCAGAGGAAAAAGGCAGAGAGTGCCACAGGGACATTCACAGTTTCAGGAACCGGTGGTAAGATGTATCTGATTCCTGAGATCTATTCCTTCCTGTGTTTGAAGAGTGCTAGTAGGAAGTAGTCACTCAAAAAAAGTATAGTAATCTTTTTTTTTTCTCTTTTTTTTGCCTTTACAGTTTAGAGGGGTTTTGGTTTCATTGAGTCCTGATCGGATTATGTTTGATGAATTAACGTTGTCAGAATGGCTGTTGGAACCTTGAGTTTCCCTTCTTTTGGAAGAGAGTGTCTTCAACTGAAATTTCTAATGTGGCTTTATTTTTTTCATTCTTTCATGATGTTCTTTTTTATTATGTTTTATACTTTTCTTTGTATGTATATGATATACATATTTTCTTCAGATGTACTGTTGATTATTGCTTTTATATTCATCTTCAGTAATGTGGGCTTACTGGTTTATTGAAAGGACATTTGACATGACTTCATTGTGGAATGGTTTAGATTTTTTTCAGTAGGCATCTCCTTTGAATGGAAGGAAACACAAAGGATAACTTCTGCTTAGAAGAGTATTTTGACTACGTGGCTTACTTTGAGGTAAGTAGATGGGAAGCAGTAGGCAGGCCAGAGTATTCAGAGCTTGTTCCTCAGGCTCTGAGCCACACAACTTCACGTATATTAGGTACACACCCTCTTTAGAATAGTTCTCTCAGTCTGTGCTCATAAGGGAATTGAATTTGCAGAGTACCTGACAAAGCTTTTATATAAACTACTTGCAGTTACACTGCAACTTGCCTTGTTCATTCCAGCTCTTTCACACAACTTTCAGATAAGAACATGAGTGGCCTCTACTCCTGCTGCAGCAATTTCATTATATGTGCACCTTAAGGCTTCCTCTCCTCTTAGTTATCATATCTTGGCTGCTTTACATTTTTCAACAATATTAACTTTCCTGGAGTCATAGTACCACTTCCGCACTCAATGACATTGTAGATTCATTTTCTTTGTGTTTATTGACTTAATAATACAATTTTAAATGAAAGAGAAATAGCATACTTTAGTATAGGCTTCTTTGAATATTGATTGGTAAAATATGCTAGGTAATGTTATCAAAAGAGATGAAGACATCCAAAATTTCATCCTGAAAATTACTTTTTGAACTTTAGCATGCAAAATGTGTGAACACATTTAGTTAATGTTTAGCCTCAGAATTTCATGATCTGGCACACATTTGTAATTCTGATATAAGGGATATTTCAGTACCATTTGCTCCTACATAATTTCTTATGGGATGATACATTTAATAGAAAGATAGGTACAAAAGAGATAGGAACAGTGGTAACCTGAAAATGGTTCTTGTGCATTTTGTCTGAGATACAGTAAAATGTTTTAGGGTATGCTATTGCAAAGTCTCATAAAGGGGAGATCAAATGCAACAGGAAGTAACATAAATCACATAACAGAAAATACTAGTAGGGTTATTCAGCTAAACTTGATGTGAACAATTTCATAGTGGGCCATTTCTACAGTGTCCATAAAGTTGCTTGTATAAACAGCCAATCCTATTGAACATGGCACCGTAAACTCTTCCCTACCTTGGTCAATAGGTTGAGTTGCCTCCTTGACCTTCACTGTTACCCTGAACACTCTGTCTCAGTTTGGAGATCTGGATAGTTCTTGTTACTTATCCATTTGCGGCATTTGGTTTAATACATTCCATATGGAATACTGATTTCTGAAGTCTATTTGATTTGTCATTGTCACATCTTCTTTACTAACTAGAGATTAGTCTAAATTTCTATTACAGAAACCTAGAAATACAAAGGTTCAAAAGTTTACTTCTTTCTCACATAAGATTCCAGAGCTAGGAAAGTTTTGTCCTACGGTATTATTCAAGAGCCCATATTCTTTGTTTTTCCTTTTCCATCCCCAGTTTTTGTTGGAAGTTTCCCAGCATGAAATCCATATATGGACCCATTAAATCAAAGAGATAAATGAAAGCATAATCGGCTTTTACCCTGGGTACTTCTCTTACAGTGTGCGCTCAGTGTTTGGTTGCCTAAACCGAGTCACACAAACAATCAGCAAGGCGGGAGTATGAGAATTTTTTAAAAAATCTTTGTGTCTAAGTGTCCTGATAATAGGAGCGTTACACTACTGAAAAAGAAAAAACGGGGAATGGATATTGGGAGATGATTGCCAGTTTCTACCCAATTGGTCCTCTCTAATGTATTATTAGCATAAGTTGTATGTAATATACACTTATTAGTAGTTATGCTTTGTTGCACTAACTACATTCATGTAGAGGAGGCAGAAAAAATAAATTACCAGAGCATCATAGTCTTATTGATGTTAAGAGGCAAGATTTCACAATAAATTCCAGTTCCACCTTTATCTGCAGATGCTCCTAAGACAGTGTGTAAAACCACGAGGAAGAGTTCTACTGCTGTCTATCTCCATACATTTATGGAAAATTTAAATTGATTCCACCTTCAAGGTCTTTAAAAACTGTGGAGTTGATATTTCTACTTTCAATAAGAAATATTCAGGGGGCTATAAAACTGAAAGTAATGAAATTAGTGAAGTGGCATTAGAAAAATAACTAGGAAAAATTAGTAAGGAATTTATTTCAAATATTATTCTTAAAATAATCTCTAGGGCTTTCAGTAGAATGGGTATAATTCATGCTGGAAGTCCTGATTTTGAATGCCAGATGCCATGAGGAAAATACATGATGGGTGGGGCATGGCTACTTAATTTTTTTTTTTTTTTTTTTTGTGGAACCGGGGATTGAACTCAAGCCCTTGCACTTGTCAGGCAAGCACTTATTCTACTGAGCCATCTCCCCAGCCCCAAAATATTTTTTTAATTAATTCACTAAAGATGTATTTAGCACCCTCAGTAGAAGAAGTGCTCTTCTTGCGTTAGAAACAAACTGATAGACAACACAAAAATCATTCTTATTCTCATGGAGTTGTATTCTAGTGAAAGGAGCAGACAAAAAAGTGATACCAATGAGTCATCAATTACCAAAGTATTTCATAATGGTGTGATAACAGAAACAAGCCAATTAAAAGACATAAACAAGTAAAAAGTAAAAGCAAACTCAAACAGGGTGATAGGACAGAATGCTCATGACTGTGAGAATGCTTTAGATACAGTATCAGAAATGTTTCCCTCTGAAAATGAAATTCAAGTAGAAAATTGAACACTAAGAAGAAGGCACTCAAGGGTTAATTTGGGAAAGAGCATATCAGGTGGAGAAATATAGGCAGTATTTGAATAGTGTGAATTCGGTGTGCTTAGGGATAAAGGGGAACACGGCTGCAGTACAATGGGTGAGGAAGTCAGACTGAGGAAGCACCATGGTCAGAAAAACTAAATTTTATTCTTGAGGTGATGGTAAGCCAGTGGAATACACAGATAAAACTGAGATCTGGTTTTTTTATTTGCAAAATGACCACCAAGATTTGTATTTTAGAGAATTATGAGGAGTGAAGAGTATAAGCAGTCAGGTGGAAAGCAACACAGCAGAATGATGGCCACAGTGGAGGGGACAAGGGGTTTTGCTTGGCTCATTTAGGAATATTGTCAGTAGGACTCGGAGAAGCTGATGGAGGTAGGTGGCAAAGGATAAGAGAAATCAAGGATCCTTTTGAGATTTGGTATGATTGCCTTGTTGAATGGTCATCCTATAAACTGAATTAAAAGTATCTGTAAATAATAACCATGAACATTAATACCTTTTGGTTTACCTTGTCTTTTCTTTCCAATCTCATGAGGAGAACTTTGAATTAAATAATAATGGAGAAAGAGGTAAAAGAAACATTATGGAGGAAGGTCAAGGAGAAATATGGGTTTTAACTGAAATATATTTCTAACTTTCACAGGTTCAAGAAATGCTCCATTTGCTTGCTATGAAGAAGTAAATGCTCAAGTAGATAGTTTTGGGAACTGTGGTAGGGATCAGCAAAGGCGATATAGACTGTGTGGTTGGAGGTATGTTATACACATACTAATGACATTTTTATGTCTCATTTTGAAGTTTTGTTTCTCTTTAGTACTTGTCATTAATTTTAGTGGTTTCAGGTGTCATGTGTTTGGGAGTGAATTTGAAATGAAAATTTTGAGTCTTGTCATTTTTCTCATGCCACAAACTATAAAGTTTTATCTATTTTAGAAACTTTTATATGTAAATCATCATTAAGCTCTCTAATGTAATGGAAAATCAGACTTTAATACCCACTGCACGTTCTCTCCAAACTTATTATTTTTGCTTATTGAAGGAATATTCCTGTCCACGTGGTGGCTTCTCCAAAAAGAAAATTCTCAAATGTCTATAAAATGAGCTCAGTTTCTCCTTTATTTGAAGAGCTGTTACACAATTTATTTATGATATTCCGCTAGGAACCTACTATGTACCACATAGAGGGATCAGTAGTAGTTAGCAAAGCATCCTCATATACTTCTGGAATTCATATTTGGTAAATATATAATGCAATTTTAGGCTTCTTCAATTTGTTAAGAAATATCCCACTCTTCCCACTGAAAATTTAATGATTTTTAAGGTTTGATTCAAACAGCATATTCTCTATGAAGTTTTCCTTAACTGTTAGGTTAGAATGCATGTCTTTCTTGGATTTCTGTAAAGATTTATTTCATTTGTAGCACATTTAATGGAATTTAAATCATATTTGATGCCATACTATGAGGTCCTGATGGTAGAGGTAATAGTCCTACTCATTTTTTTTTTTTTTTTTTTTTTTTTTTTTTTTTTTTTGTGGAACTGGGGATTGAACTCAACCCTTCCACTTGCCAGGCAAGCACTTATCCTACTGAGCCATCTCCGCGGCCCCAGTCTTACTTATTCTTCTGTTCTATGGGAGATGTAAAATATTGGGACAAACATTATTTGAGAGTAAATATGAAATCTACATAGTAAATGAAAGGCCACTATTGCTTTGAAAGATAAATTTAGATCAGTGGATTTCGCAGGTTCTCTAAGTACACTGGCATAGATGGAGGGACTTTAAAATTTATCAAAGTCAGAAAATACAAGCATTACTCAAACACCTGATGTGCAATAATCATATCATTTTATTATGCTTTCAGGAACCTCATATGTGCAAGATTAATATGTACTTACCCATTTCGAACTCCTTACATTCAGCCAAATATTTCTGTGATTTATGCTTATGTACAAAATCATACATGCATCACTTTGTTGAACACTTCAAGTGCTGTTGATCCATATTTGGTGAAAAGTGGTGCTGAATGTGATGTTGGCAGGGTAAATACTTTAAAATATTTTTTAAAATATAGTCTTATTCATTACTTTAATCAGTGCTTTAATATTAAATTTGAATTTTCTAATAATTTCTATGTAACCCTAAGTATTTGAGAAAAAATAATTAACAAGTTTAATTGATTTCTTGATAGTAAAAGGGAAATGGGATTGCTTTATTTTATTTAGAACTTGAGTGTTATGGACAAAATTTCTCCCGAGTGTATTTAGCTGGAGTGGGGAAGAGAAAACTCTTGAAAATATAATGTGGTTAAGGTCTTTACAGCATAGTAATAGGCTTTTCTTCAAAGAAGAAAGAAACCTGACTTCTTAATATATTCTGTATTGGTTAGAGTGCTCTAGAATAACATAATCAATAGAAAATGTATGTACAATTCTGCAAGAAGATTTATCACATAGATATACAGGATCAGGAGGATCCATAGTGATCATCTATGTGCTGGAGAGCTAGATGATCAACCCAAGGAGATAGAAGCCACAAAACAAGAGGGGTCAAGGACAGAACCATTCAAAGTTGAAGGCCTGGAATCTTGGCAAAGAGTTGCCAGTACCAATCTAGTTGAAAGGTTGAAGAAACTGGACACCTAGGAACTGATGCCTAAAGGCAGTGGCAGTAAAGGGCACATCTGTGAAGACAGAGCTCTTCAAAATCCGTACTTCCTTCTTATTTCCCTTTGCTAGTCTATCTAGACTATAAGTCTACTGGTTGGTGCTTCTCCCAACCACAGTGGGTCCCCGGGCCTCAGTGTGCTGGCCTTGTGCCTGTCATGCACAGACACACCAAGAACTGAGCTTTCCTAAATTGCTAGGAGCTTTTTCCTCCAGCCAAGTTGACAATTCACAACTAATGGTGATGTATGCCTCATATATCCTCAGTGGCCCTCTAGGTAGAGCACAGTTTTAAAAAGTGAGCTTCTCATTCCTGACTACATCTTTGTGTACACTGTAAAGATTGGTGCACATAGATTTGAATTGTTACTCTTCCACTTGATAGGTGATCTTGCACAAATATAATGATAATAGTAATTATTATTATGTATAACAAAGCCTTAGTACCATCACATGTGAAATGTATATGTGTGTATGTATATTAATAGTTACTCTTAATGATTCTACAATTTAATTGAACCATAAAACAAGTCTTTATCTTCAGATTTAGAAATTATAAATGCCTTCTTGCTAGAGATTTAGGCCAAAGAGCTCAGTAGTTCTATTAAGGCCATGCAGCCAAAACATAATAAAAATGAAATAAACATATGGATGGTTTGAGGGTATATGATAGGTCAATTTAGAACATAGTCTTTTTTTGCAATATGGAAAGTTCTCAGAGATAATACATGAAAATAAATTTTATGACATAGTTTTTAATTGATACTATAAATCATACATGATGAAACGTTCCTGGTAATTTTGATTCTTTGAGATATTAAAGCCCTGTTTCAATTTCATGTGAACCAGGCCAACAATAAACATTGCAATTCAAAGGGCTATGTTAGATATTACCATGGCCAAGGACCCCTGGGGAGACTCAACACGTTCATGGCTTCAAAAGATTAGGCTGCTTGGCTTTATTTTTTTTATTTTTTTTT
>NW_004524664.1:2592136-2597002 GCF_000260255.1 Octodon degus | reverse complement strand
TTTTGATTGTGTGTAATAATACTGGGCAGTCTTTTATCTGTGCTGAGAAACACTTTTTAATATTTCATATTAATAAAATTTAGTTATTTGATCATAATATTTTTGTAATGGTCAATATTAATTTCATGAAAATCTTCCAGTTTCTTGCCATGAATCATGCTAAAAATATCTCACTAAAATAATATATTTTATATTTTTAAAAAAAGCTTAGGTTCACAGCAAAAAATAGCAGAGACACTGAAGGATACCATGTTCTTTTGACCCCATCCCTATTATCCACACAAGAGTAGTGCATGTTATAACTGATAAACTTACATGGCCGTGTCGCTGGCACCCAAGTCCACAGTGTGCGTTAGAGTCAGTGGAAAAAATCTCCAAATAGTGATTACATAACACACTTCTCAAGATGTCTAAAAACATTCTGAGAGAAACTTAAAAATAATGAAAACTAAAAGAAAATGAAACTATAACTTGCTAACAGAGTGTTGCAAACATGGTACTTAGAAATATAGCACATGAATAGTTACGATTTTATTTTATAAAATCACTAATTGTAATGTATTGGTAGCTGGGTCCTTTTGAATTGAAAAAGTTTCTTGCATGTGTCACTCTTTAGGTTTGTGTAAATGGTCAGTGTGTAGAAGCAAGAATAATAAAGAATGAGTCATCTGTATGTACACAGCAATGCAATGGACATGGAGTAAGTAAATATTCATTTCCTTTAGCTATATCTCTCTTGGATGCTTTTTAACATCACTTGTTAATTTATCAATGAGGTTCCTACTCTGTGTAAGGCCTTGTTGTATCCAGCTTCTATGTAGAGCTGAACTGAGTAACTAAATTCAGCAGCTCAACACTGTATTGCGTTGAAATGCTGACGCCATAAAAAAATGGAACTGGGCACTTTTCAAAAATATTCTAGGCCTGGGGCCATAGCTCGGCAGCATAAGTGCCTGCCTGGCAAACGCAAGGTCCTGAGTTCAGTCCTCACGTGCTATTCTGCCCTGAAACCAAGCATGGTAGAGCACACCTGTAATCCCGCTGCTGGGGAGGCTGAGGCAGGAGGATCATTACAAGTCTGGACTGTGTAGCAAGACCCTATATCAACAACAACAACAATAACAAAATTCTAATACAGTTAATTTGTTCACAAAAGGAAGACTATTACTGCCTTTTAGAATACATAGAATCATGAAAAACATTATTTTGTTTGGCTTTTTAAAAATATTGTTTTTTAAAGAGTTCTATATTGATAGCAAAGTTGAGTGAAGTAGATAGATTTTGCATAAACTGCTTTCACTTCAGTTATACACAGCTTCCTCCAATTTCAACATCTCATACCAGAGGGTCAGTTTTTTTTTTTTTTTTTTCCAGTACTGGGGATTGAACTCAGGAGCCTGCACTTGCCAGGCAAGTGCTTATTCTACTGAGCTATTGCCCAGGACCCAGTTTATTGTAATTGATGTTGCATATCCACAGAGCATCATCCAGTTAGTATACTAAAGGGTTCACTCTTGGTGTTGACAAATAATATGTTTTTGACCAATATGTGATGACATGCATGCACTATTGTAATTTTTTTTATTTATTTTTTTATGTGTGTGTGTGTGTGTGTGTGTGTGTGTGTGTGGCCAGCTCAGTCCACCAGGGGGCGCGGCTGGCTGGCATGTGGGGCTGGGGGATTGAACCGTGGTCCCTGTGCTTTGCTAAGCTTGTTCTAAGTAGGTGCTTTAGACCACTGAGCCATCTCACCAGCCCCAACATGCACTATTATAAACAATGTTCAGAACACCCTAAAAACCTGTGCCCCAACCCTTCATACTTTCTTTTCTTTTTTTGGTGGTACCAGGGATTGAACTCAGGACCTTGAAAGCACTTATTCCACTGAGTTATCTCCCTGGCCCCATGTTCTTTAACTTATGACAAGACATGATATTTTTACTCTCTCCATATTTTTTCCTTTTCCAGTATGTCATGCTTTGTTTTAGTATGGCTTCTTTTTTCTTTTTCTTTTTCTTTTTTTTTTTTTTTTTTTTTTTTTTTTTTGGCTTGGTGACATGCATGCAAATTTCCTACAGGTCTTTTTATGTCCCAGAAACTTTTTTTATAATAAGGATTCTTTGAAGAAAAGTTTCAGGTTCATAGCAAAATTTAGAGTAAGATACTGGTATTTTCCATATACTTCTTCCTTAAAACTAATATAGCCATCTTCACTGTCAACATGTTTCTCATGAATGGTGCAGTTGTTACAATGGACAGATCTCTACAAGCCCTTCCTTACCTAATGCCACCCAGTACATCAGGGTTCTCTCTTTGAGTTGTACATTCTGTTCATTTTGTCATATATAGCAACACTTTTACCCAATATTGTATTGAAGTACTTTCACTACTCTGAAAGACTTCTAAAATTGACCTTTTCATCTTTTAGTGATCCTCAATCCCTGATAGACAAGTTTTACAATATTCACAGCTCTTCCTTTTTAGAGTACGATATTATTGAAATCTCACATTATAGGCTTTCTAAAGCACTTAGTAGTATGCACTTAAAGTCCCTCTTTATTATCGTGAGAACTTCTTTCTTTAATGCTACATAATATTTATTTGTCGGAATGTACCACACTCGTGTATTCATTCACCTACTGAAAACCATCATAGTTGCTTTAAGATTTTAACAGTAGGAATAAAACTTCTGTAAGCATGCATGTGAAGTTTGTTTGTGTAAAGGACATTGTTTTTTTTAACTCTTCCTGATAAATCCCAATGATTTCACTAAGATCAAATGTGAAAGTATGTTGTATATTATAAGAAACTGCCAATATTTTTCGTCGAGTGGCCACACCACTTTTTGATCACACTAGAAGTGAATGAGAGTCATTTTTGCCCTGCATCTAGTCAGGGTTTTATGTTAGTGTTGTGCATTTGTGCCATCCTAATAGGTGTGGAAGTGTGTCTTCCTATTGCTGTAGTTCATAGTTCCCAGATGACACATGGCACAGCAGAGCAACTTTTTATACACTTACCTGCTCTCTGTCTGTCTTTTCTGGTGAAGGGCCTCTTCATGGCTTTGCTTACTTTTAAATTGGGTTACTGGTTTTCTTATTGTAAGGTTTTAAGAGTTTTTGTTTCTTTTGCATAATAGCTTTGTAGCTGAATGTCTTTTGCAAACATGTTCTTTGCAACATTTTTCAGAGGACAAGCACTTCCTTTTATGTAGTTCAGTACTCAGCTCTTGATTTTCTGGATTTCCTAAGCACTAGTAAAAGGGGAGGCCCAATCTCACCACGCATTCAGTGTAGAACTGGAAGGTTTATTCAGAGTGATGAGGCAGGGGGAAGAAAGCAAAAGCCTAATGATATAAAAGGGGAAATTAAGTGTCCTATGTACGAATAGTATGATTTTCTGAGTAAAGATACCTAAAGACTACTAGAACCAACAAATAAATTTAGCAAAGTTGCAGCATGCAAAATCAATGTACAAAACATAGCACTTTTATACACTAATAATATACTTACTGAGAAATAATTCATTTAAAAAAACCCATTCAGGGCCTGGGGAGATAGCTCAGTAGAATAAGCACTTGCCTGGCAAGGGCGACGTCATGAGTTCAATCCCTGGAAACCCCCCAAAACAAAAACAAAAAACATTCAAATGGGAGGTATAAAAATAATGTCAATGGAATGTGGTTCATCGAGTAAAATACAATATATAATTAACTGAATAATTAAAATGTAATAAATAAAAGTATTAGGTATTACATAAATAGTAATATTTATTATATTATTGTAATAACTGCATAAATGAATGGAGAAAAGAAAATACTTCCTTACATAATAATCAAGTGGAAGAAATAAAGCAATATAATATTTATCAGTGGATGCTAAAATGAATGGGCAAAGGTTTTAGGAGAGATATATGTACTTAAATTTTAAAATATCTACCTACAAATTACATACTAATTACAAGTGGCAGCTTAGTAACTTTGCAGTGGAAAAACTTGCAGGCAGCACCTTGATCTTGTTCTAAGTGAAGATGTAATATTAGGACAAACTGACAGTGACGTAAGTGATAAAATATTGTATTTATAATACTTTCTACAGTTGTAAAAAGTATTTCTGTGTTTCAAGGTAAAATATTCACATTCTTACACTAAGATTAAGTTCTAAGTAAGGCCCCAGAAATGGCACAGTGGTCAAAATCAAAGCCTCTGAAACTAGATTGCCTGTAAGTCCTGCTTTACTTTTGACAATTTAAATAAATGTATTTTCATTTTTCATCTGTCAGGAGGGGATAATAATAATCTCCATCACAATGGGCTGTTGGTAGATTTAATGAATAAACCTATTTGAAGTATTTAGAGTAAAAACTCAGAGAAGGGAAGCACAATAAATGTGTGCTGTCATTTCTTAATTACTGTTGCATTTATCAGCTATTGATATCATCACTTTCTATTGTTATACTGTATCTAAGTATCTGATGTTCTTTTGGATTAAGAAAAGTTTTTGCTGAAAAATCAAATCAGCTAGTACAAGCAAAACAAAACCTCATCCTGGTGAAGGGCGCTTTAATGCTAGTAAGTGTTTGAAAGCAGGCCAGGGAGGTGTTGGTTCTTTTATGTAGGTGCAGATATTTCCAACTGCCATCCTGTCATCCCTGTGCATGGGCCTGGGAAGAGATGGATCCAGTCAGTCTGCTCTGGCAGCCAGAGCTGCTCACCAAAGAAACAGCACAGGAGAGGGGTCTCTTCACTTTAGAACTTAAGTAGAGTGTGGCTTTGTAGTCATACATGAAATATGTAGGTAAACATTTGAAGATGTTACATTTCTTGATGCAAATGAGAGCCTCACTTTATAGCTCTTTCATGCATAT
>NW_004524664.1:2574654-2580256 GCF_000260255.1 Octodon degus | reverse complement strand
AAAAAAAAAAGCTGCAGGGTGCATGGGCCCTCTTTCTCCATTGTTGGTGAGAGTGTAAACTGATATAACCACTATGGAAATCAGTGTGGAGATTCCTCAAAAAACTAAAGCTAAAGATCCCACTTGGTCCAGCTATTCCCAACCTAGGTATTTTCCTGAAAGAGTTGAAAGCAGCATACCACCGTGATATGTGGATGCCCATGTTTATAGCACCACAGTTTGTAGTAGTTAAATCTTGAAATTTAGCCTGTGCCTCTCAAGAGATGAAAAGATAATCAAAATGTGCTTATATATAACGAAGTACTGCTCTGCTGTGATGAAGGATAAATTTAAGACATTTTTAGGTAAATGATGTAATGCCAGACCATAATCTCAAGTGAAATAAGTGAGACACACAAGTTTAAATATCACACTGTTTATCTTATGTAAAAAATCCAAAGCAAAAAGAAGAAGCAAAGCGGAGGATACATATGAGGAAGTAGGAATAGCCTTTTCAAATGGGAAGGGGGATATACAAGGGAGAAAGGAAGGAAAGAACATTTAAAGAAAAAAAAAAGGAACTTTTATAAATGGAAAGGGAAAGAAGAATTGGCAGGAATGGAGGGGAAAGGGGCAAAAAAAAAAAAAAGGCAGTAAATTTAAGATATGTACATGGACATGCTCCTCAAGGGGAGTGTGACCATTATGTATCACAAACATATACTATTAAAAATTAAAATTTTAAAGAACAACAGGCCCAAAGCCTCTAAAACTCTGATCCAAAATACATTTTTTCACTTAATGGAAAAGCCAATAAAAAGTAATACTTTATCATTTCAAGTCTCACAATTCTCTATTTTTTCCATTTTCCTTGAGTAACAATAATTGAGAATATCTTAATGAATTTGTTGCAATGTAAAAGTGAAAGCAGGCAGCATAATTTTTAATTTTGTTTTATCTTTAGGTTTAATGGTCACAAAAGCTTCAGGGAAGACCAGAAAAAACTGGCTTCTAGGTTTCTACATTGCATTGCCTGTTCTCGTCATAGTATCCGTAATAGCTGTGGCATGGAAAAGTTTGAAAAAGTGGCCTACCAAGGAGAAGGAATCTGTAGACGTTGAGTAAGTTGAATTTGAATTCTGAAGTTAAATATTACAGCATTTGAATCTCATAATGTGTAAGACAATATCAGCATTAGCTATAAATACCTTGCATCCTACCAGGTCAGTATCTCAATCATGTGAGATACTTGTGCATATCCCCAGCTTAAAGGTGTGAAGATTTGAAGTAGAATCACTAACCTGCCAAAGTTAATGCCCTGCTAATTGAGAGAGTAAAAACAGAAATGAATCCATATTTGTTACTTTCAAATGTTCTAGAAGTTCTCAGCCATGAGCATGAAAGGTGTTTATTAGAAAAGTACCTTACAGGGGCTGGGGAGATAGCACAACAGAATAAGTGCATACCTGGCAAGTGCAAGGGCCTGAGTTCAATCCCCAGTTCTGAAAAAAAAAAAAAAAAAAAGAAAAGAAAAGAAAAAGAAAAAAAGAAAAGTGCCTTTCTGACCCTTCCATAGGTAAAATATTGCAATTTACCTGGTTACCTCAATTTAAAAAAATTTCTAGCACTTTCAGAAGGCAAATTTATATTTTGGACTCTACTTTTTATTTTTAAACAATTCAAACACAAGCGCAGAGAACAAGATGGCAAACGTACATTTACTTACCACCGAAAATAACCAAATGTTGATGTCTTCCTTGTTACTCTTAAAAAGTCAATCATTGCATTTGCACCTTCAATTCTCTACAGGTGTGATTCCCCCCCTTCTCTCCTGCAGAGAGTAGTCTCCAAATTAACTTGTGCATATTACATGTTATCACATATATGTATAATGCATTAGTATCTCTTGCATTTCTCATCTGGGAATGTCTTCCCTCCATCTCTAAAGGATAGCTTTGCTGAGTACACTATCCGTGGAGGACAGATTTTTTTTCCAATTCTATGACAATCTTATTGTACTCTGTGCTGGCTTGTAATGTCCCTGCTGAGAAAGCTGTGTCAGGTGAATTGGAGCACTCTCACATGTTGATTATTTCTTTTATCTTCTTGCCGGGAGCATCTTTCTTTTATCTTTAATATCATAGGCTTAATAATAATTTGAGGCGACAGTATATTTAGTTGAGAAAATTTGACTGGTGACTTCTGAGCCTCCTGTATCTGGATATTTGTATATCTATGTATTTGTATAACCAAATCAATTTGGAAGGTTTTCTCTTACTCATCCTTCAGATAGCTTTTGATTATGTTGCTCTTCTTGAGTACCTCTTGAATTGATAACTGAAGCATTTGCTCTGTTACTGCTGTTTCCAACTTCTTGTAAGCTTCCTATTTTTACCTTTTTCATTTTTCTCTTCCAACTGTGTACTTTTCAAATAGCCTGTCTTTGTGTTCACTGATTGTCCTTATTCTATTCTGTTAGTGAAACTTCTATCATATTTTTAATTTCACTTAATATTTTTAGCGATTTCATCATTAAATTTGTCTATTTATCTGTACAGTATCTATATGAGACTGTTGAGTTGTTCCTCTGTATTTTCATGAGGATCAAGTTTCTTTGAAGCGGCTGTTATAAATTGTCTGAGACTATATGTTTTCTGCTGTCTTATTTTAATTAGTGAGACCTAGATCACAGTTATTTTAAAAAAAAAACTTCTTAATACTTGTTTGTATGTGGTATCATTTGAACATTAAAGTCTTAGTTATTTATTCAAGTGTTTAAGCTAGTTTTCCTTTTTTGTCTTTCCACAAATGCTAACTAGATCACTTATTTTCTATGGATCTGTGGATAATTATATTATTTCAGCAGCTAGTGGTGGCTTAAGTCCAAGTGGATATGAATCATCTCTTAGTGTGCAGTTGCTGTTTCAATCATAGAGGAACCATGAGTACAGGTTTGTTCCACATCTACAGTTAGCACACTGGTCGGCATGAACTATGAACTAGAGGATCATTTTAAAAGGGCATGCTGCCTGTTGTGAATAATAGGTTCAGAAAAGGCCTAGAACCTCAACTCCCTCTTAGGGATGGAGGGTGGCTATTAAATTTTGTAGATATTTCTGCAATCTTTGATCCTTAATTCCTGTTTACCTGTGAGCTGTCAGTTTCATTACTTTTATTGATGCCGGTAGAACCTTTCCCTGTTGCTAACCTCAGCCATGGTGTGTGTGTGTGTGTGTGTGTGTGTGTGTGAGAGAGAGAGAGAGAGAGAGAGAGAGAGAGAGAGAGAGAGAGAGAGACCATTCTTCTGTATGAAGAATGGCAAGGTGAAAGTGCTTTGCCAGATTGTCTAGAAGTCAATCTAGTTCTTCTATACAGTGTAATCAAATTTTTAACTAAAAAAAGCTTGGGGTATGAGGATTAGAATCAAATGCTGAAGAACCAGTGCATACTCTGTGTTTACAAATGATGATGAAAAAGGGGCTGGGGAGTTAGCTCAGTGGTACTGTGCTTGCTTAGCATAGCCCAGGGTTAAAGCCATGATACTGGGGTTGTGGTGCAGGGAGAATTGGCAAGGAAAAATCAAATTTGTGCTCTCTGGATGCTTTCCGTACTCAATGCATGAATTGCACTCTTTGTGGGTGATGTAAATGAGATGGTAAATATTTATCTTCATCTTTATTCAGTGGTCTTTGCCCATTAATTATTGGTAATTAGCTTTATAAAATAATAACACTGCTTGTATAATAGTCTGACATTCAATCCCAATGTTTTAAACCTTTTTTTTTTTTTTAGCTCTAATCGGTTCATTGTTTTTTTTTTTAGATACAAATCAGAAGGCAGCACTAAGACATATATTAGTAGGTGAGTCAATTAGAAAATATTGTACAGATTCGTGCTAAAAACTAAAGAGCGAATTTATAATTAAGTTTCTAAACATTGTTGAACACTCTCAGTTAGTATGACGATGCACTAAAAAGAAAATTCTAATAGAGTAATTGAGTTTATAGTAAGTTTGTGCCTCATTAAATAAATGTTGGCAAGCTACACTGAAGATATGAGTATAGCAAGTCCCTGGCTGAACAAATGAATTGTGTTTTATGAGAATGTTAATAAACTGAATTTGTTGTCAATCCAACAAAATCAGTCTTAGGCACCTTTGACACGAATATACAACGTATTCATCTGTGACCCATTGGTGACTGAGAAGGGTGTTGTTTAATTTCCATGTATTTATGGGGTTTTTCTGTTTTCTTGTCTCATTTATTTCCAGTTTCATTGCACTGTGGTCAGATAATAGGCATGGGATAATTTCTGTTTTCTTGCACATACTTAAGCATGACCTATGAACCAGTTTGTGGTCTTGAAAATGACCCATGTACAGCTGAAAAAAAATGTATACTCAGCTGACGTTGGGTGAAACACTCTGTGTAAGTCCACTAAGTCCATTTGTTCCAAGCTCTGGTTCAGTTGTGCTACTTCTTTGCTAATTTTTTGTCTGGTTGACCTATCTTTTTGGGATAAGAGGGTGTTAAAGTCTCCCGTTAAGATTGTGGTATTGGATATTAGATTTTTCATGTGCATTAAGATTTACTTTATATAGTTGGGTGCTCCCAAGTTTGGTGCGTATCTATTTATGAGTGTTGCCTCTTTCTCTTGAATTTTTCCCCTAATCAGTATATATTGGCCTTCTTTATTTGGGTTGATCATTCTTTGAAGTTGAGACTGAAAACAGGATGGCTACCCCCATGCTTTTTTCTGAGGTGCTAAGGCCTGTAGTATTGTTTTCCATCCTTTGACTTTCAGCCTATGAATTTCTTTATGAGTTATGTGTGTTTCTTGTATACAGCATATTGTTGGATTTTGTTTCCTAATCCACTGTGCCAGTCCATTTCTTTTAATTGATGAATTGAGTCCATTTACATTGATGGTTATAATTGAGATGTATTGACTTATGATTGACATGTTATTTTCCATGCTGTTGTTTACTCCTTTTTGTCCTGTATTTGCTTACCCTATTTAGTGGGTTCCTTCTGTTGTTGTTTGTGGATTCTGATCATTTTGGTCCCTCTCTAGAACATCTTTTAGTAGTCTGTGTGGGGTTTGCTTTGTCATCATGAATTGCTTTAGTTGTTCTTTGTCATGGAAGTATTTCACTTCTCCATCAAACTTGAAAGAGCATTTTGCAGGGTATAGTAGTCTGTCTGGGCTGCAATTTGTTTTCATAGAGGACTTGAAGTACTCTGCTCCATGCTCTTCTTGCCTTCATGGTTTATGAAGACAAGTCTGTCGTTATTCTGATGAGTTTTCCTTTAATTGTGATTTGTTTCTTTTCTCTAGTGGTTTTCAGTATATTGTTCTTGTGCTGGATTTCTGGGATCTTGACTATTATATGTCTCTGTATGTTTTTAATTGGGTTGAAGCTATTTGGAGTTCTGTATGCTTCAGTTACCTGAATATCAGATTGTTTCCTCATATTTGGGAAGATTTCTGCTATTACTTCTGCCCATATTCTTTTTTTATCATTTGTATCGACTCCTTCTTTCTCATTGATGCCTATTAGTCTCACGTTGTTCATCTTTGCATCGTCTTTCAGGTGACAAATTATTTTTTTCCTACATCATAG
>NW_004524664.1:2570939-2574554 GCF_000260255.1 Octodon degus | reverse complement strand
TGGTGTTTGTGTTTTAGTTAAGGAAACCAAATTCCAAATTTCCATTTTGTGAGATTACTGTTCTCAAAAGAATCATCCAAATAAGATCATAATAATTTTAGGTATAAAAGTAAACATAATCTGTTTAATTGTTTGACTTTCAATGAACAAATATTTTCTAAAATCACTTAATTTTTTAAAAAAATGTTCCCAGGTCTGCAAGTCCAACGACGAATGCAACTGTACTGATGGCTACTTGCCTCCGAATTGCCAATCGCAGTCCCGGGGATGGGCCAGGGAAGAGGGCAAGTACCTATCTATTATAAATAGCCACTTACTTAAGCCCTCAAATTGCTTATCTTCAATAAAATGAAGTTAGATGTTTGCCACTTGAAAAGAGCCTAATAATAATTGTATCTAAATGGTCATCAGACTTCTGTCAAAGAGTGTGAACCAAATATGCCTTCATCCTATTGCTCTTTTTTCCTAAACGTTAAAATGTCCCAATTAAAGCTGCTCATCTGGGTAAGTCTGTCTTCTCTTGTTGACTTTCCCCTTTAGAATAATTATCTTACGGAAGTGCCAGCTGTATGGTTGATCCTGACATTTCAGCTCTAAGCATTAATTGCATTTTCTCTGTATCTACTCATAATAGTATAAGTTGGTCAAAATATATGATGGATGTTTAAATTTTTAAAAATTATCACAGCAAAAGACACATTATCATTAAATGCCTTCAAGATGCTCTCCACTCACTTTAAACACACTCATCCCATTAGTCTTGCCATTTCCTGAAGCAGCTCTGGAAGTCTTCTTTTGTGAGTCTCTTTATAATGAAGTGTGACACAATGTCTTCAGCAGCCTTATTCACTGGATCTTTCAACATGTGACTTCTGGCTCTTTTGAGAGTCAAAATAACTATGAAAGGCAATACTTTAAATTAATTAAAGACAGTGCGTCAGCAACACTAGTGCCCATGAAGACATGCCTGAAAGAGGACTTCCAGAACTTCAAAACAATGAGATACGTGTTCCACATGAACAGGATGGTTCTGAGAGGGATTAATGTCAATACATCATTTCTGTAATAAATTTTTGGAGTTTAAACATTGTTAATTCTTTCAACCACTCACATTTTTGCTATAGAAGAAATTAAATGAAAGATATGAGTTCAGTCTGAAAGAGTTGATAGTTTTAATGAAAACAAGCTTTAAGTTGCAACTTGAGAGATGACAGGAGAAATCCTGGCACAATATTCTGCTTTTTCACTTTTGACTTCAGTTTCTTTCATTCATGAATCTATTAAGTTAACAAATATTTATTGAACTCTTCATATATTCCAGGTACTGGTCTAAGAACTGAAGATAGATAATAAAACAAAACCTGTGTATCTCTTATAAATTAAGTCTATCCCTACATACCTAATGCTGATTAGTGTCCAAATTAGGAATCAAGTCTCCTAATTTCTATGCTAGTGCTCACTTAGTAGCAAAGCAGTGGTTCCATATAGAAAAATACCAGTCTATAATCAAAAGTTCATAATGTACCAAATAGAAATGAGAAATAAGCAAGTCTGATGAAATTCTCTGACAAACCCAATCCTGTGAAAGTCTTGTGACAATGCAAATTTGGGTAATCTTGTGATTATATCATCCCACGTTATATCATTGATTTTAGGGGACCCACGTACAGTCTTATAATAAGATTTTTCTGTAGCTGCTGTATCATGTAGAATACTCTTGAACTTTTTGGAGCTTTGTTTCCATTTTTCAGCTACCTTGTTTTGACAAAGGGGCCAAAAACATTTGCTGAAGGAAAGATATTCTATTAACAATTGGTTCTGGGAAAAGTGGCTACGCACCTGCTGAAGATTGAACCTAAATCCATATCTCTCACCATGCACTAAACTAAAGTTGAAGTGGATCAATGATTGAAACATAAATACTGCTGGAAGATGGAATAGATAAATCAATTGAAGATTTAGTTTTGTGAAAACATGTTGTAATCAAAATTTTGGTTTCAGAGAAAATAAAGGATCAAAAAATTGGGTCACATCAAATTTTAAAACTGCGGGTATTCTGCACTGAGCTTCTGTAGTACCCAGTGGGCAGATATGGTGGCAGCTTTTTGCCAGGTGGCCAAGTCCTGGTAGTGAGAACACCGATAGCGAAGACAGCCTGGCTTTCAAAAACATTTGGGCCTGTTGGAGAAAAAGAAAGGTTATACAGTTTGTACAGATGACTATCATAAAAAACAAAGAGTTCCTCAAAGCTCTTTGAAAGAAAGTTCTTGAAAAAAATCCAGATGAATTCTACTATAAAATGACTCCAGGATGGAGTTCATGTTATTAAGAACAATAAAGAAGGAGTAACTCCAGAACAGCTAAAGCTAATGAGAACTCAGGATGCCAAATACTTAGAAATGAAAAGGGTTGCAGAAGCTAAGAAAATTGAAAGATTAAAGTCAGAGCTCCCTCTGCTGGATTTCCAAAGAAAGCAGCAGAATGAACTTGTTCTTTTTTGATATCACGAAAGAAGTTGAATGGTTTGATATTAACACTCATCTGCAGACAGTCCCAGAACTAGCTGGCAGAGTCTTTAACAGACCCAAGATGGAGACCCTGCAGAAGGAAAAGTGAAAGGAGTTACACATTGACTTGATTTAAGCGGATAGCTAAAGAAAGACAAAAGCAATATGACTGCCTGACACAGCAGATTGAATGAGAGAAGAAATTATTCGTTATTGCACAGAAAATCCAAAGCTGCAAGGATCTTATGGATAAAACTCTCAGAAAGTGAAGGTGAACAAAGCAACAGTGAGTGCCCCAGCCATTTACAAGTTTCAGAGTTGTTGGAAACACTGAACTATTATAGATAAGTCTTATCATTTGCATCAAAAAGAATTCAATTTTTAGTAATAACTTCAAATTCTATTAGTTCAGATGAGATCAAGCATATTCAGAGTGGCATGGCCATAGACCTATTAGTTCAAGTGGCATGGCTTTCCTATTTATAACCATGAGTCACTATTGATGTCTTTCTATGAGCAATATTAAAGCCCCTTCCCTATGTCACTGTTTTTGGTTTGTCAAGTCTTATTTTTTATACAGTACTTACATTTTTTTCACTATGGAAGTTCTATACCATTACAACTAGAAAATAGATGAATTCATTTCTAATTTTAATACTTATTCAAGAAGAAATAAATATTGGGTGCTGGGAGCTACAACTACTGAGGTAAACCATTGTAATCATTCTGTTTCACTTCATTTTATAAAGTTGTGCAGTAGGTTTTATATTTTTGTGTTTTGTAGCTATAATTTTAATAAACAACTTTACATCCCCCAAAATTTCTTTGTACAACAAAGAAAGCTACTTACAGGCTGAAGGAAATATTTTTGACAGCTACCCTTTCACTAATATGTATATTATCTGAAATCTCAAAAACTTCTCTAAATTCCCCAAATTTAAAGACCCAAACAAAAAACAACATCTAAAATGTATAAATACTTCTCAGATGAAGAAGTATAAAGGGCCGATAAGTACATTGCTGGCTATTTGAAAATTACAAATTAAAACAACATTGTAATTCCATTTTCAGCCAGAAAGAATGGCTGCCATTAAGAAATTAGCTAATA
>NW_004524664.1:2559826-2569927 GCF_000260255.1 Octodon degus | reverse complement strand
TGGGGGATTGAACCGCGGTCTCTGTGCTTTGCTAAGCTTGTTCTAGTAGGTGCTTTAGACCACTGAGCCATCTCACCAGCCCCCCATCATAGTTGTTTTTAAGAGATCTTTTCTTACCTTTTTACTAGCTGCAACAGCGTCTTTAAGATCTAAAACTCTGTCTTCACTTTTACTCAAATAGTTTTGCAAGCTTGTGATTGAGATTTTAAGTTCCTCTATATCTCTTTGGCTCTGCTTCATGCGATCTATTTCTTTCATGTATTGCTCATTTAAGGAATTTATTGCTTTTCTAATCTCTATTTTTTTTATCAGTGTCTTCTTGAGAAGCAGTTATTAATTCTTTTACTTCAGAGATTATTTCTGATCTGATTTTTTCCATATATTTCTGCATTTGATTCTTTGTTTCAGATGCTATTAATTCAGAGCTTTTTTTTTGTTTTGGAGATTCATTCTGATCTGAGTTCCTCTATATCTTTCTGCAGTTGTTTCTTTACTTCAGATGCTATTAATTCATGCATTTTAGCTGTGCTAGTGTTCTTTGCACTTGTTCTGGGTGGGCTCAGTATCTGAGATTGCATTTTGCTTCTTCTCTTTGTCATTTTGTATAGCACTGTTCTTTGACCTTTGATGTAGAGCTTTGGTGCAGTTATAACCTTAGCACCTACTGAAATTTGGGTGCAGATCTACTAAGATTGAGTTCATCGAGTTGTGCCTGGCTTGGGTCTGGCTACTGTGCTCAACGCCTTCCTGCTGCAGTCCTTGGAGATGAACCTGTTGTGCCCCTCTGACAAAATATTCTGCTCCTGGATTATCTGGGTGGTTCTGGCCCAGGCCTGCATTCCAAGCCTGGGCTGAGTCTGGAGGGGTCCAGGGGCACAGGAAAGCACAGAAGCTCTGTCACACACTTACCAGACCTGGGTTTAGACCGGACTGGAGGGGTCCCGAGAGTGCAGCGGAAGTTCTCACTCACAAGGCATGCTTGGGCTGACTCTGGAGGGATTGTGGGGTCCCGAGAGTGTGGTGAAAGGTCTCACGCATGTGTGGTGAAAGGTCTCACGCATGCGGTGGGCCTGGTTTTCTTCTGGTTGGGTCCAGCAGGCACAGGAAAGCACAGAAGCTCTCCCACACACGCGCAGGGACTGGGCTTGGGCCAGTCTGGAGGGATCCCAAAAGCACGGTGGAAGTTCAGAATTTATTCTCTTATTTCCTTGGTATATGAGTAAATAAATACTTTTCTTATTTGCACAACCTATTTTATTAATCTTTTGAAATTGCTCTTTAAAAGTGGTTATTGGTATAAGTTACATAATGACTTGGCATTCACTTGTTGTTCACTGACATTCATTTTAAAGCATTATTTAGGAACATTATTTTCCTTCATATTTAGATCCAGAGCAGAAAGCAGCAGCCAAACAGATGCTACCAAGTAAGTAAATTAGTAGGTATTATTTATATTTGATATACGTCAAATATCACTAGAAATAACCTGATAACCATCAATTAACTGCTAGGTACCCACATTTAACAGAGTTTTTTGATTTTTGAAGTATTATATTTAAAAGGCAACCAATTGTTATTGGCCATTCTGCTAACTTGTGTTTACATAAGCAAATTTGTATTTTCTTTTTTTAGTTTAATGTACTTTGGAAGTTTATTCTATGGAAGCAAAGAAATCAAAGATGAGAGAAACATTTAGGAGGTTAACTTACACACAGAATCTGTTTCCTTACTCAGGAGTGTATATAGGGTATATTTAATCCTTTTGAAGAATCTGGAACTAGAAAGTCAGTATTTAAGCTCACAAACAGCGGAGCGAAGGCCTGCTTACTGGGTTACTTGGGAAAAATTTTCTGAGGAAAAATTATTCTTAAGTGGCAAACTTGTGTTCCTCCCATAGTCTTTTGGTATTACAAAGTAATCTTAACTTAGTGTCCCTTCATACTCTGAAAGATAGATAGGTCTGTATATATAAGTTATTTGGGGCTTCTACTCCTTTTCTCACTTATGGTCCTGTTTACATGCATATAGGGGTGGTGTTATTCTTTCTGGGTTCCTCTCAGTCAAGTTCTATTCCAAATGCATAGGGTAGACTCTTGAAGTATCTCTTCATTCAAAAGCTTTTCTTATCTTTAATCTCATTATTGTTACCTTTATTGGTATGGCCTTTAAAGTTACACTTCAGAAACATAAGTTCATTTCTTCAAACCAAAAGGGTTAGTTTTCTTTATTATGCCCGCTCTTGTTATTGTGACCAAGGGAATTATGCTTTAGTGCTCCATTGTAACAAGTCTTGGTTGTTTTGTCCTACCTTGAGATACATGCCTTCATACTTCGTGTTATTTACAAGGATAAAGACTGTGCTTATCTCACTCGATATTGCATGACCAACAAGCAGCAGAATAGGTGATTTATGGTAAGTGAGCAATACAACAAAAGTATAAAAGTGTGTAGGAGTGCCAGGGACTTGATGGCACATGCCTATAGCCCCAGCACTGAGAAGGCTGAGACAGGAGGATTTCTACAAATTTGAGGTTAGCTCAAGCTACAAAGTGAGTTCAATGTGAGTTTTAACTGCAGTGAGCCCCTGTCTTAAAAAGACAAAGAAAAAGTGCATACAAATTGAACTGTAGTGTCCTAATGGAGTACTGGATACCATTTATGTAAGGATGAGCCCTTTAAACCCCCCCCCCAAAAAAAAAAAAAACAATGCCCTTTCAGAAATTTCTAACCATTTTGTAACTGCATGACTTAACCCAGTGTTAAAAAGTTATTAAAAGTGTAACTTTTCTTAAAAGAAGTGTAACTTTTCTAGAAAAAAAGGACAAGTCTGTACATTTGTGTTTACATGCTCATGTGTAAAACACATTCATGTATCTGTAATGCTTTAAATTCCCCCCCATTTCTTCTAATACTATTTCTCATCCTGAAAACTAGTTAACTGGGAATTGTTATTCACATATATTCAATGAGGGTTGACAGCATTGTCCACAGGAAAATGCTCATTATAGTTAGAATAGTTTAAATTGAAATGTTAATCCACTGGTCTAGAATTCTGGTTTACTGTGCACCAGGCAAACATTTTTAGGGTGCTTGCTCATTTCACTCTTTACAGCCTCACTTGCCGCTGTAGCTTTCAGCTCATTCATCTCTGATGTAGCTTTTAACAGGCAGAGAGCCACTGGGAAAGGATGCTGAAGCCAAAACAGCACTGAAGTAGGATGAATCCTACCTAGGCCGTACTGATCACTACTTTAGTAAAACTAATTTTTAAATGTCTAAATTCTGTCAGTATCTCCAGCCTTTTCCTAAATGAGAGAAGATTGTTCGATCATTTCACAGGAACTTCTGATCAGAAATTCTCCCATATTACTGTCAGTGTCTTTCAGATTTTTGCAGCCACATGTCCATTGATTATCATTTTTTAAAAATATTTTACTTTATTGTATTATTGTCACTTTTATGTTAAGACTTAAAATCATCCATCAACACTTTTTTTTTGTACCAGAAATCAAACTCAGGACTTTGTGCTACTTAGGATCTGTGTGTTATAAACATTTTTTGGTAAATGCCTGTACGTGACTTTTTTTTCATATTCATTTAGAAAGATACCTTAAATGGTTAAGAGATTCACTTACTCTCTTAGCAGAGGGTCACTTCCTGAAACTCTTTTAAAAATATTTTGGTTTTGTACTGTTTAAGAAAAATAAGGGGACATCAGTTATCAGTCTAATTATTCTCTTCCAATTAATGTGTGTGTGTGTGTGTGTGTGTGTTTTTCTAGGTGGCTTTAAAAGTTCCTTTTTTTTTTTTCTTTCACATTTTAGTATTTGTACAGAGCCTCACTATGCAGATTAAACTTGTGGTGATCCTCCTGCTTACAGCCTCCCCAGCACTGGGATTATAGGCATGTGTCACCATGACTGGACTAGGTGGCAGGCTAAGTTTGCCCTGGGGATGGGGCCGGAGTGGCATACCAAAGTTCCTGTTTTGTCTAAAATATTATCAGTATATGGTTTGATACAGCATTTAAAAATTTATCTGGCTTTGGAGTCAATGCAGTTATGAGCTATCAGGACTCAGGATATTAATTCAATTATTACAATAGTGATTCAGGGTTCTTGGGCTCAGTTTTCCCTAGAATCTAACTAATAATTGTTCATGAAAACCCCTATAATGTCACAGAAATTGTAAATATCCTCGGCATTTATTTTTTTGCAAGAGATTTGCAGATAGCTCCTTGCTGCTGATTGGCTGCTGCTCTGAAATCCATCTGGCAGATGCAGGTGCATTCACTCATCCTAACAGGGCTGTGCAGGGCATAGCTATCTACAGTGTTCCTGGTTTTGTTCTTCTTAAAGTCCTGAAGTTCCTCAGATGCTTCCAAAACACACTGTACCTTCTAAGAATGTACTAATATGTATTTTATTAAATTAAATTACCAACCTTGGACTACATAGCATATTTAGGGTTTAAACTGTAAAATAGGCATTTATAGGCATTTTTCTGATCAGATCTGAAATTAGCGGTGTTTCACAATTCATGTATGTTCTAGGGACATAATTCTTTAAATTTCAGGGTTCCACTGAATCTATTAAATTCTTGACTTTTTTTTTTAAAAAGAGGAAACAAAAATAAATAAGAACAAAGACAAAAACAGGGCCAGGGAGGTGGCTCAGTAGAATAAGCGCACCCTGGGCAAGCGCAAGGGTGTGAGTTCAATCCCCAGTTCCGCAAAATCAATTAATCAATCAATAAATAAAAAAAGCATCAGAAAACAGTAAAAGTGGTACAGAATTTCAAAACAAGGGTAGGAAATGAAGAATGGTTATTGTATTACGTATTGTTATCATCAAATTTGTTGGTCAGACTACCTGATGTAGGCATGAAAGATTGATCAAGTAGTTAAAAAATTAACTTTTCCTTTCCATAAACTTTGAAATAATTTTTTCTCTTTATTTTTTAAAATTTATTTTAAAGAGAGTATAAAATAATAGATAAAATATTAGAAATTATATACCTTTAAAAAACCAGAAGAAAACAATGACAAGATGAAAGGTATTCAACAATGGTTGTTATTTTGCACAATGCTGTCTTCAGTGTAGCTGCTCTGATTACAGATATGTTAGTTTTTTTTTTTCTCCATCTGAAATAACTTCCTTTAGCAGGGTTTTCCTAATTGAGCTTCTACAGGGCATGGTGGCACGTGTTTGTAATCCCAGCTCTCAGGAGACTGAGGAAGGAGGATCAATGTGAGTTTAGGATAACCTGGGCTACATAGTGAATTCAAGGCCAGCCTGAACTACAGAGTGAGACTCTCTCTCTCTCAAAAAAAAAAAAAATTAGCTTCCACATTTCTTCCTGAGTTTCCC
The DNA here is from genome assembly GCF_000260255.1 of Octodon degus. Classification (NCBI taxonomy): domain Eukaryota; kingdom Metazoa; phylum Chordata; class Mammalia; order Rodentia; family Octodontidae; genus Octodon; species Octodon degus. The sequence continues at coordinate 2,564,558 of NW_004524664.1, read as the reverse complement.
ATAAATATGTACTTACACCTATCTGTCTGACATCATTTGACTTCTGCATACCACTTTATTAGCACTGACACTTTTGGCAATCAGCATATTTTGTGTTACTCCTGCCTTGATCTCTGCTGGAGATGTTAAAACACTTTTTAAAGTTTTTTGTATTCTCTGTTGATCTTGGTGTGTGAATTTTGCTCTTTACTCTGCTATGGTCTAGGATATTTACTACTTTATTTTTGTGAGCTCCACCCCAGGAACATCAGAAAATCTCATAGTAATTCTGCATGCACTGAGTGTAGGGATCTACACTGGGAGGAGGAGAGACTTCAGGTTGCTTCTGCCTGGCTCTGAACAATGAATGGCACAGTTTCTGTGGTTGGTGATTCAAACTTGTGGGTGGTGGAATTGAGCTGCTGACTCTCTGCTTTGTCACATGGACCTAGGCGTGCAGTGCCTGCCTCACCATTTGAAGTTGTCCTAGCAGTCCAGCCTGCCAGATTACCCTGAAGTACAGAATTTTAAGTTACGACATGTAGCAATGTATATGTCAGTAAATAAACAATTAACAGAATACCTGCTTCGGGAAATTAGAGTCAAATTTATATTCTGTGCTGAGAAGTTGTAAGACAAAATGATCTCTGCTATCTTTAGACCACTCCACTGCAGAATTTAAATTTGGCATAGTGTATTGTACTTGGTATTTGCAGAAAGAGTAACAATATACATGCGCATATCCTAAATGTTTAAAAAGTTGATTTTTACATAGAGTGGCATTTTCTTCATTCACATAGTAGTCAAGTTTCTTAGTATTAACTTATCAATGATATTTTTATGTAGGTCCATGTCAGAAGATAGTAGCCAAGAGTATACCAGCAGGTAAGCAACCTTGAAAGTATTTCTTAGTAAATAAGTAGGTTGAGAAAAGTAACAAAGAAAAACTGATAATTCACAAAAATTACCCAGTGTTTTTGAGGCAGCCACAACTGACACAGTACTGCATCAAAACCAAATTAATATTATGTATTCTAAATTGACTAAACAACTCTTAAACTAAATTATTATTGAAGCCTAGGTTTTGGTTTTTTGGGAAGAAGCCTTCTGCAATATAATAAGAGAAAGGATAATTTTAATTAGTTTGTAAAACAAACTCAGAAACTGAATATGTCTTATTCTGGGACACACAAAGGAAAACATCACTTGTTTGGATTGCCTTTACAACTGAAAAGCTTACCTGTCAATCTTAGTAAATTTTTAGTCTATTTTAATTCTCTTGCATTTAGGGAGACTGTGTTCTCATTATTAGAGCAGCATTAAAAAGTTAAAGCTAATAATATGTAAGATAGCTAAATTACTTCATGAAACAAACTTATAATCAGTCTATTGGTACTGTGAGAGTAGCTGATTATGGTATATGAGTTCATAGGACCAAAAAAAATGTTTTGAATGTATAATCCAAAAAATGATTATTTCAAAGATATCAGAAAAGCAAAAAATGATATGCATAGAATCTAAATTTCTTTAAAAGGTAAGTATAGTAAATTGTTACATTCACAAAATTTCATATCTAAAAATATTAAAATTTCTCATTTGCAAATACTTACTAAAATAGTACTCCAGAAATCATAGAAAAAATACTGTAAGTAATTTTCTCTTCACAAAATGTTTAGGAAACAAAATTGTGAATTTTAAAGAAATCTTTTCTCTGTCCCATGAATCCCTCATTTAGCAGCACCCTGTGTTCATGCTTTGCAGCAGAATGGAGTTTGCTATCAGTACCCTGAGCATGTGTGCTTTGTTCTCCTACAGTAACTAGGAAACCCGTGAAAAGGCAGAAGATGCTACTAAGGTCTCCCTGAGAACTGAAGATGCTACCTTTCTTCTCCTGTTCGCAGCTGAAGGAACCAATAAACTGAGTGTGGACCATTTGCATGCTGGTGTGTCTGCTTTTCTTTTCCCTTCCTCTACCTCAGAAATCAGCCAAAGGGGCTATAGTTGTGGAGCTACCAAGCCCTGAATTAAGGAGTATGCCTCCAAATCAGGAAGTTCTTTGTCACGTGACTCCACAGCTCTTTGTATGATCCACTCAGCAGCTCTCCTGCCATCTGATGCCTAGTTGACAGCACAGGGCCCTTATTCATCAGAATCCCTGGACTGTGGCCTTTGTTCCTTTTCCAGATTCTTCAGGCTGCATTGGGCTGGCGATGTGTCTAGGAAATTTAGCTGCCTCCCTTCTCAGCCTTCTCACAATTTCAACCTAGGCTTGGGAGATGGCTGCTTCAGCCTCATGGGCTATTTGCCCCTGTGCACTCTGCCCTCGCCCTCCTGCCATGTTCCCTTGCCTTGGTTACCCTGGAGGTCCATCACAGAAAAGAGAGAAGCAGTTTCCAAATGACCCACACAGATCAGCATCAAATACTACTTTTGTGTCAGCCCATAATTGATGGAGGAAATATTTTCTTCATTTCTTTTCTTTACAACAATATATGTAAAATTATTTATTTCTATTAAGTATTTGACAAAGTTTACCAGTAATGTTCTCTGGAGAAAAATTTAGAAGGAAAACATTTTTAATAGTGAATGTAATCTCTAACAAAAGACTATTACAATTTCCATTTATTTTTGTGATTTTTTTTCAGATATTGATTTTGAGAGGAATTTATTCATTTAATAATCCAGCATTTGACATAAAGTTTTTCATCATGTCCTTCTACTGTCTAAAAATCCATAGTTACATCTCCTCTTGTTTCTAATAGTGACACATGTTCTCTCTGAGGAGAATGTATCCATTTAATTAATTTACTAGTTTATCCAGACAATGTCTTGATTTGCTGTTTTTTTCTATTGTATTTCTGTTTTCTGTTTCTCTGAGACTGGTTTCACCTTCTATTAACGTCTGTCAACTTGTTAAGATATAAGTTTAGATCATTCATTTTAAATCTTCATTTCTGATGTATTTATTTTCATTTTTTATTAGTACATGTTTGTGGTACCTAAAAAAATACATTCACTCTGGGTATTTGGTATATATACATGCAGGTAGTTCGTATGTGACACTGCAATCTTTTTACACCTGTCTCCTCTCCCCTGTTGATCCTATCCTTTTCTTCTCATTTGTGAAAGGTCTATCTCCCTATTTCCTATTATACATATTTTATTTTCTTCTTTAATTATACTTTTGCTTTCTTATGTAAGACAAATTTTATGATATTTAAATGTTTCTGATTTATTTCACTTAACACTTGATGTGAGGTACATCGATTTTCTTACAAATGACACGAGTTTCGGAGTACTCCTCTGTGCAAAAGTGCCACATTTTCTCTATCTGTTCATCCAATGTGGACATGTAAGCTACTTTCAAGATTTAGCTATATGAGTTGTGTTGCTATAAACGTGGGTATTCATACATCACTATAACGTGGTGTCTTTAACACTTTGAGGAAGATACATAGAAAGCGAGTAGGTGGGTCAAATGGAATTTCTATTTTTAGTTTTTAGAGCAATCTCCATATTGGTTTCCATGGTAATTATACTATTTACATTCTTACTAATAATGAAGAAGAATTTCCTCTGTCCTGTACAGTTGCCAATGTACTTAAAAGTACAGATGTGTGCTATATAATTGTTTAGCTTCATTCCACAGGATTTTGTCATCCTGTATTTTCTTTTTTGTTTTGGTCAAACCATTCTTTAAGTTTATTTGAACCTCCACTCTGAAATGTGGGTTACTTAGAAGAAGACTTGTTTATTTCTCCTAACATCTGTAATTCAGTGCTCATTGGCCTACTTTTCTTTGTCTTTCCTTCTCCTTTACTCTGCGCAATCTTTATAGCTCTGTTTCACCCTTAATTTACAAGAAGTCAAATATTAGGTGCCACAGTGTGGTGAAATCATAAAATTCTTATCTTCCTGTGCTTGGTTTAATGATCTTCAGTTTTATGAATGTTGTCAAGAATGACAAGATTTCCTCCCTTTTGTAAATTAATATTACTGTAAATATATGACACATTTTCTTTATTTGTTATTCTATGGATGGAAACTTTGGATATTTGCATAACGTAACTGTTATGAATAGTACTGTAATAAACAGGGCAGGGTAGACACATCTCTTCCACAAATTGAAAAGATTTGGGGGAAAATACCTAGAACGGAGTTCATAGCTCATATGGTAATTCCACTTCTAGGCTTTTGAAAAACCATTTGGTTTTTATGTGAGAACAGAAATTTCAGATGCTTTTGATATTTGGAATATTTTAATATACATAATGAAATATTGTGGAGTTGGGAAAACATCTGAATATAAAATTCATTTATGATTCATTACTCAGTTTCTGATTCTAATCATAAATTCATTCATGTTTATTATTCATAGGCTGAGAGTAATTTAATTATGATATTAGGCACATTTCACCATGTATAAATTTGCATTTGTGGCATCATGTCAGTGTTCAGAAGGTTGGATTTCAGAGGGTTTTCTGGATTTCAGACTTTCAAATTAAGGATGTTCAACTTAGGTTAGTTTGCATTCACATCATCTGTGCACAAGACTTGACTTTTCTCCACGGCACAGTCAAGACTTGTTATCTTGTTATCTTTTTTTGGAACAGCCTTGTGACTTGTGTGAGAGGATATCTCATTTGGTTTAATTAGTATATACCAAAAGATTAGTGATGCTAAGCATTGCTTCCATTATCTGCTCGCCTTTTGTATGCCTTCTTTTGAGAAATATCTACAATTCTTTTGCCTA
>NW_004524664.1:2554876-2558896 GCF_000260255.1 Octodon degus | reverse complement strand
TTGTTAGTATTATTATTTGAAGTTAAGTAGTATGCTGTCTCGATCTTTGTTCTTTTTGCGCATGATTGCCTTGGCTTTTTTTGTTTGTTTGTTTCATATGTATTTTGGAATTTTTATTTCTGCAAAAAGTTATAATGGAAATTTGGTGAAGATTACATTAAGTCGTCCTTTTCCTTTATGTAGTATGGATGTTTCAACAATATTCTCTCAATCCATGAGTGTGGAAATCTTTTCATTTATTTTATTTCTTACTCAGTTTATTTCAACTTTTTATGTTTTTCAATGTACTGGTGATTCATTTGCTTGGCTATATGCATTACTAAGTATTTTGTTTTGGATGAAAAATAAATACATTTATTTATAAAAAATAAATTAATTTAGATGAGACATCTCTTGATTTCTTTTCAGATGTTTCATTATTAATGCAATTTATGGAATTTCTCTGGTAGCAAAAACTAATTCCATGCTGAATAGAAGTGGTGACAGTGAGCATTCTTGTCTTGTTCCAGATTCCAGAAGAAAGGCATTCAGTTTTCTCTGCTGAATATTGTATGTTATTTGCTTCTGTATGTCTTTTATTGTGCTGGGGCATATTCTTCCTATGCTTATTTTATTGAGAATTTTCTTTTATCATGAAAGACTGTAAAACTTTTTTACATACTTTCCTCTAACAAGATGAGAAAAAAGTCCTTTATCATATAAACGTGATGTCACATATTTATCCACTGCTCATTTTGAAATAGCAGCATTTCCAATGATAATATAACAAAATCATGGTGGCTACCTTTTCAATGTCTTGTTTAATTCAATTTGCTACTGCTTTGTTGAGGATTTGTGCATCATATGTTCATCAAGCATATTGACACGTAACATGTGTCCTGTAGTTTCCTTGTCTAACTCTAGACTCAGTGTAATGATTGTCTTTTAACATGAGTTTCAAAGACTTTTTCCCTCCTTGATTTCTGACAATTACTTGGCAATGACTGATATTTTTTAAAGAAGGTTTGTTGAATTTAGCAGTAAAGCCATCACATTTTAGACTTTTCTTTGACTCATTACATTTCCAGTTTCCTCCTGACTAATCATCTTCATGATGCAATTTTGGTAGGTCATTTATATCTAAGAACTAATAATTTATTCTAGGTTATAGTTTCTCAGAGTATGATTGGTCATAGCCTTCCTTTATACTTCTATGATACCAGTTGGAATACATCCTTTTTTTCTAATTTTCTTTCAATTTTCTCTTTTTTCTGGACATAGATGTCTAATTATCATTTCATAGATCCAACTTATAGTTGATTTTCTCCACTGTATTTAATATATATGTATACATACATATAAATATATAATTATTGCCTTCTGTTAACTTTGAGCTTAGTTCTCATTTTTTTAAATTTCTCATTAAGTTACTTGAGATCTTTTTTAATGTTTTGAGGTACACATTTGCTAGGTTTAAATCTCTAGAATTTCTGTAGCTACATATTCTAAACTTTACTATGTTATTTCCAAGTCAATTTTGTCAAGATATTTTCTGATTTCCCTTTTAATTTCCTCTTTTATTCATTGATTGCTTTGGAGTATGCTTAGTTTCCATGCAGTTGTAAATTTTAGAAATTCTGTTACTGAATTTAGAATTTTTAGTTTCACAACATCGTGATCAAAAAAGAGACATACTATGACTTCAGTCTTCTTAAATTTGTGAAAGTGTGTTTTCGGTCCTAATTTATGATTTATCTTTGGAAATGTTTTGTACTAAGATTTCTGCCTTGTAGTTTTGTACATCTTATACTTGAAATGGTTGTTTCTGGCTGATTACAAGTTAATATGTTTGCATGTAGTAACTCTGTTCTTTCACTTCCTCCTGCACATGTTTTATTAACTCTATTTTCCTATTTTTATTCTTTTTGTGTTTGTTTTTGCTTTTGTGTAGTGTTCACCTTGTGCCCTGTAACTCTTCTTAATTGTTTCCTGAGCCCTAGCAATTGCCTCATGTGTGCTTTCAGACCTTGCATTTGCCCCCACACATATCTGATCAGACCGTCAATAGAATAAACAAACATACTTTTGTTTTGGTTAGTGTTTATCTCAAATGCTTTCACACTGATTGTTTCTTAGTCCTTGTGTTGTCTGTTATAAATAGAATATGTTTGAATTTTATTTTTTTAAAACTGTTTGCCTTTTAATTGTACATATTAATGCATTTACATCGATTGCAACACTTTTTAATTGATTGTTTTATTTATTTATTTATTTATTTATTTATTTATTTGAGAGAGAGAGTGTGTGGTGTGTGTGTGTGGCCAGCTCAGCCCACCAGGGGGCGGGACTGGCTGGCATGTGGTGCTGAGGGATTGAACCGCGGTCCCTGATGCTTTGCCAAGCTTGTTCCAAGTAGGTGCCTTAGACCACCGAGCCATCTCTCCAGCCCCTTTTTAATTGATTGTTAACAATAACCTTATCTAACATCTTATTTTACTATAGTAAACTCATGTTGCTCATGTTTTTCTGATTTTCAGGTTTTTTTTAATCCATCCTCATATTACTTTCAGTTTGTGTAGTTCCTTTTATAGTGTATTTCATTTCTTTTGTGTTGGTGTTTACTAAATTAGAATGTTTACCCTTTTTCTAAACAACATAAGGACCTTAGAACTTCGCACTATGTGCTATTGCTGTCTAATATTCTAATACTTTTACAATTTTATTTTTTAATGGAAACATCTTAAAGTTTTACTTGTGTTTTCTTACAAGATAGAACTTTATTGTTGTTATTTCAATAATGGTTCAATAATAAGTTTAGGTAATAAATACTATGTTGAATCTTAAGGGTTTTTGTTACTCATTAACTTTATTGAAAATCAGTAATAATTATATAGCAAATTAAAAATTGTAGGCATATTGAAATGTGAAAGATATGATGTAGATAGAATGAATTTTAGAAAAATATTTCTGAAATGAATACATAAAATGAGATTAATAATGGATTGCACATTGTAAAAAATATTTACAAGCTTAAATGAATACAACAACAAAAATGGTCCAAATTAAACATGAAGAAGGAGTTTACAGATCAGTCATATAACAGTTCACTCTGCCAAAATCAAGAAACTTATATTCATATAATTAAAATTCTCGAAGTATAAGGAGGTAGGCAATAAATATGTAAAGATTTAAAATTTCAGAATTTAGTTAAAATCATAGCACCACGTTTCCAAGAAAAATGAACCTTCTGTATAAGAAATGTGAATAAAATCATACCAAGATACACAAAAATGACATTGTCCAAAATTAATTGTAAAGAAAAAATCATTAAAGTATACACATAGAAAAAATATTAGCTATGGAAGAACAAAATTAAATAGCATCTTATTCCACATTAGAAAAAAGAGAAAGGAAGGGCTGGGGAGATGGCTCAGTAGAATAAGCACTTGCCTGGCAAGCGCAAAGACCTGAGTTCAATCCCTGGTTCCACAAAATAAAAAAAAAGAAAAAAGAAAAAAAAGAAAGAGTAAGTGGGTAAGAAACTAGATTTATTTATTCAAAGTACTGAAAAAAAATCTGTACTCATTGAATTTTATACATAGCAAATATACCTTTGAAAACTAAAAGTAAAATATTTTTCAGGTATACAAACTCAAAATATTCCAATACTTCCAGATGTAGCATATAGAAAATAACAAGGACCATAATCCAGAAGGCAAGAGAAGTTACTGGATGGTACTGGATAACAGATGAAGAGCTCTCAAAATGCTAGTTATGCAAGACAATGTAAAATATAATTATACTAAACCAACCCAATTAAAAGATGATTGAAGATTTCCACCAAACAGTATAAATCTTATGTCAGGTTATATACATATGTTTTCATATGTATAAAAGACAAGGAAGAAATAAGATAAAGTCAATGTAAAATAGAAATATACTTTTAAAAGTTTCTAATACTAGAAGAAAATATCATACCATGTCTTGTAAGTAGATTGTAAGTCAAAGAAACAGTACAAATCATAAAACAAACAAAAATTA
>NW_004524664.1:2553410-2554776 GCF_000260255.1 Octodon degus | reverse complement strand
ACTAAGAGGCCAGAATGTCGTGTATCATATGTACAAATATGTGATCAATTCAGAGTATTCACACAGTATATGATTAGGTTAATATAGACAAAAATATCAGCTAAGAAAAAGTTTTTATGATAGCAAATAATTACTAAGAATAAAACATAACAAAAAAACTGGAATGCAAATATATGACCAGCAGTTCTAATACTTTGGGGATAGGATATTGCATAAAGTTCTAGTATGTGGTGGACGTGGGCAGTGTCCATGATGCTTACTGGTGGCCAAGTGTTACTTGTGGGACTGTGTTACTCCTCTTTCCTTGATATCCACCCTGTAGACCTAGACAGAATCATGACTCATAGGCTTTAGGAGAAGACCATTTGTAGAGTATGCTGATGGAAATATTTTGCTGCTGTATACAAAAGAATAATTGAAAGACTGCTGTCATATACCTCTTTTTCTCCTGTGTTTGTTTGCCCTATTTGGTGGGTTCTTTCCATTCTCATTCATGGAGTTGTGGTCATTCTGATCCCTCTCTAGAATATCTTTTAGTGGTCTGTGTAGGGTTGGTTTTGTTGTCATGAAATTCCTTAGTTGTTCTTTGTCATGGAAGTATTTCATGTCTCCATTAAACTTAAGAGAGTTTTTTAAGTTATATCAGTCTGGATTGGAATTTGTTTTCTTGCAAGACTTGAAGTACTTTGTTCCATGCTCTTCTTGACTTGTTGGTTTGTGAAGAGAAATCTGCCATTATTCTGATGGATTTTCCTTTAAATGTGATCTGTTTCTTTTCTCTAGTGGCTTTCAGTATACTAATCTTGTGCTGGATTTCTGGGATCTTTGTCATTATATGCCTGGGTGTGTTCTTAATTGCATTGATGTTATTTGGAGTTCTATATGCTTCAGTTACTTGAATGTCAGATTGTTTCCTCATATTTGGGAAGATTTCTGCTATTACTTCTTACCACGTACTTTTTATATCATTTGTATTGACTCCTTTCTCATTGATGCCTTTTAGTCTTCCGTTGTTCATCTTTGCATCATCTTGCATATATTGAATTATTTTTTCCTGCATCCTAGCTGTTTTTAAGAGATCTTTTCTTACTTTTTCACTAGCTGTAATGGTGTCTTAAAGGTCTGAAAGTCTGTTTTCACTTTCACTCAAGCGGTTTTGCCAGCTTGTGACTGAGGTTTTAATTTCCTGTATATTGCTTTGAATCTGTTTCATCCATTCTATTTGTTTCCTATATTGCTTATTCAGGGTTTCCATCATTTTTATATTCTGCTCTATTTTTTTTATCAGTGTATTCTTTAGAAGCACTTAGTACTTCTTTGATTATAGTTATCTTTTTTTTTTACTTCAGAAATTATTTTTGATCTG
>NW_004524664.1:2544811-2553295 GCF_000260255.1 Octodon degus | reverse complement strand
TTTTTTTTTTTTTTTTTTTTTTTACTTCAGATGTTATTATTTCAGGTGTGTGATTTCCAATTTCTTCTATGCTATTGTCTCCTGCATATGTTCTCAGTGGGCTCAGGCCCTAATAATGCATTTTGCTCCTTGTGTTTGTTATTTTGTATAGTACTGTCTTCTGGCCTTTGGTGTAGAGCTTTCGTAGAGTTATTACCTTACCACCAAGTCCAGTTCTATGAAGTTCAAACTCATCTAGGGTGTGGCTTGGGTCTGGCTGCTGTGCTACACTTCTTCCTGCTGCAGTCCTTGGAAGTGAACCCACTGTGCCACTCTGGCAAGATGTTCTCCTTGATCAGATGGGTTGGTCTTACCTCTAGCCTCCCTACAAGGAGTTCTGCCACAGGGTTTTTCACTGGGTCTGTCTGATAGAACAAGTTCCACATACACACCTGTGTTATATATTATGGGTTGGTGCCAAAAGAAATGATGAGAAGACCTGATAAATATACTACATGACCAAAACTGTCTTCAGAAGCCTGCAAGGGAACTTCAAGTATAATGTCATATTATTCTAAAGTGCACAACTGTTGTAAGTTATGGGTCAGTGCTGAAAGAAATGACAAGACCTGATGAATGTAGCTTAGAGGTGTCACTGAGATGAGTCTCTCTCCAAGTGAGCCCAGAGCCTCAGAAATATCTCACATTTATTGAGGGCTAAAGGCAGGCTAAGGAATGTGCATAATTACTTAAGTGAATACAAACTACTATCTCTATTGACTTCCACCATTTGCCTAACACTAGGTCCACACAAATGCTAGCTGATGACATCCCAAGAAAGGGATTAAAGAACAGGGAGCCAGGAGAAGCTGCTATCTGCAGCCTTGAATTGCAGCTTGCCGGGAATTTACAAGTGACAGACAGCAGCTCTCCCAGGACTCTGTCTATTGCTCCCTGCTCCCTTGGGACATTAGGCTTTTGTTTCATATCTATATTTCTACACCTGGCCTGGCTGCTGGCTGGAATGAGGATCTGGTGGACCAACAGGTGGTCCCACTCACACACCAGGCTTGGGCACTGGCTGGAATCTACAATCTTAAAATACTCGCATTACTATGATTATTTTTTTTGTGTGTGCGTGCTTGTGTGCGTGCGTGTGTGTGTGTGTGTATGTGTGTGTGTGTGTGTGAGTGACAGGCTTAGCCCATTCTGGGGGTGGGGTTGGTGTAAAATGTGGTGCTCTGAGCTTGCCTAGGCTTGCCTAACCAGGCATTTTAGACTACTGTGCTATCTTGATGGCCCATTATTATTGTATTATGAATTCATTCAAATTTGTGAGGCCATGTAAGGAATCGTTGGTCTCAGTGTGATCAGTTCTACCCAGGGAGGAATGGCGGCAGGAATGAGGAAAAGATAGACAAGGAGACAAAAGCTGGGCTAGGTGGTGGCTGCTCTGCCTTGTTGGCGAGATGACCCCAGGAGCAAAATAAAATGGACGTTTATTTATACCTTTGCAAAGTTAGTAACAAGCGACACAAGATTGTCTAGCAACTAACAGCCGACCTTAACCAGACAGGATGTTTATCTCAGGACTGAGGAAGCTTGTTTGCCTTAGGCACAGAGACCTCATCCTGCCTACGCACGTTTGATCAATTTTTCGGTTTCCACAGCTCCCAACATTATTAACAGCATAAGTGGTTATCTCAACTCTCAGCTTGAGTTTGGCCTATATGCTCACCAGCTCTATATTTCAGGCAACTTTCTTATCTTTTTATCCATAAAATAAAGTTTATAACAGTGTGGTCTCAAAGGATTTTATGACAGAATCTCAACAAGTCACTCAATTGCCCAGGCTAGTCTTGAACTTGTGATCCTCCTGCCTCATCCTCTCAAAGTCCTGGTATTATAGATGTAAGCCACTGTGGCTCATTCCATGGATACCATTTTATTTTTCTTCTAGCGTTTCCAAGAATTATATATAATATATCCTCACTACAATTTGTAGGACTAGGTGTTTCTTTGTTTAGTTAACCCTGTGGGGATATCACCCTTCAGAGTGTTTATATATGGTCTTCAAATCCACATCCAGTCCAACTTAGACCCTTGGTTTTGCTTGGTTTTGTCTGTGTTATCTGAAAATGCAGGCAGTGGCTTACTATGCACCAGAAGACATTCACAGAACCAGTGCTGCCCTACAGTTTGAATGCTTTCATACTTTGTTATTTGGGGCTAGGTATAAAAATGTGACTATAATCAAGAGGCAAATGACCATAAAAACAAAATCAGATGATATCCAGTTAGCAATCACCTGAAAGAAACCTTAAATAACTATGATGATTATGCCATGGAATTACTGTCAAAATTGAAAGTTTCAGCACCTAATTCAGAACTTGGAAGACAATCTGCCAGAGTAGAATGAAAGACAAAAACAAACAACAACTAAAGCAGCCACAAGTAAACTAAAAATTGTAGAAGGCCTTAAAATCAGCAAGGAATCAGAAAAATTATTACTATATTTCACATCAGATGTCTCATCCTGATACCCCCCAAATCCTCCCAACTTCAATTGTGTACCACATTGTCCTCATAGAGACTTCGTAACTCAGTCTGAACCCATTGAAATCCAACAGGATGAACTGAAGATTGTATAAATTGGGAGACAGTTATTTATCAGCTAGTATTTGAGCCTGGTATTGGGACAGACACTAGGATTGGATTTGATGAGAGTAAGGAAGATGTATCCAACTACTAGATGAGCATGACAACTGATAGGAAGAGATAAAATCCCATGGTTAACTCACTGTGGATATTGTTTGAGGAGCTTAAATTTTATTGTATGTACTTAAATACATAGCTCAGTTTACACTTAGCAATCACATGCTATTCATGAATTCTAACAGCACTACTATTTCATTCACTTAGTACCCCCATTTATCTTTTACAATTTGCTTTGCAATTTCATGAGCTGTTCTTTTTGAAAGCTGTGGCTTTCAAAAATAATATATGTAACCCCATACATTATTGATTATGGAGTAACACTGATATAGCATACTGATTCCATTTTAAACTATTAATTGAATATCTTTACCTATTGACTAAATATGTATAGTCGTCTAGGATATAAAGTACCCTTATCTGTTGTCATGGAGTATGAGAGAGGTATTATGTGGAGCTTGCCATAGATATGACATTATTTCCTTGAGTATATACACAAAACTATCTTTAGTCCCCTTAACAGGCCACTTCTACCTTCTAGCTTCAAGAATATTTTCAGGAAAACTTAATTCCTGCTTGTCCTACTTTTACACCTCTATTGTATAGTTCCCTCACTTAATTTTATACCCTTTGTTTTGCAGATATCTTAAAGGAACTAAGTGGATTTTTTTTCTAACATTTTCTGAGTTTTCTTTGTGATGTAATAAGAGCAAAATAACACACCAAAAAATTACTATTTTCTAACATCTGCACATGCATGCACACATACCAAAGAACAAACAGAAACCCCCCAAAATAGAGTGAGTTGAGAAATACAAGAAAATATAGTCAAACCAAAGAATTTAGAGTAACATTTTCACTTGTCGTTGAAAAGTCTGATTTCATAAACTATGTGGTTGACATACTTGACATGGACATTATTTTGAATGTGCTTTTGCAATGATTCTCAAATTCACAGCATTGGTGTGATTTGTTAATATGTACTTAAATTTCATCCTGAATTTTGTACTTTAGCTTTTATTAATTTAGTTCTGGCTAAATGTGATTATTTAAAATCTTAAAAACTAATTAACTACCAACAATGTCTAGTATTTTTCATCTTGCATGGATTAATGACCATTGTAAATTAGACTCTTGTCTTTTATCTACTACATGAACAAATACTGTCTTCAGAAGACTGCAAGGGAACTTCAAGTATGTCATATTATTCTAAAGTGCACAACTGTTGTAAGTTATGGGTCAGTGCCGAAAGAAATGATAAGACTTGATGAATGTAGCTTCAGAGGTGTCACTGAGATGAGTCGCTTTCCAAGTGAGCCCAAAGCCTCAGAAGTATCTTACATTTATTGAGGGCTAAAGGCAGGCTAAGGAATGTGCATAATTACTTAAGTGAATACAAACTACTGTCTCTGTTGACTTCCACTATTTGCCTAACACTAGGTTCACACAAATGCTAGCTGATGACATCCCAAGAAAGGGATCAAAGAACGGGGCAGCTGCAGGAGAGCCTGCTATCTGCAGCCTTGAATTCCAGCTTGCCTGGCACAAGTGACAGACGGCAACTCTCCCTGGGCTCTGTCTATTGCTCCCTGATCTCTTGGGACATTAGACTTTTGTCTCAAATCTATATTTCTATACACAACTAGTTTCCTTTTTTTATGATTTTGGTTATTTTTTGACAGGGCATCATTTTTTGGACCAGGCTGGCTTCATACTTATGGCAATCCTCTTGCCTCAGTGTACAGAGCGTTGGCATGACAGGTGTGCTCCAGCACACTGGGCATATGATCTTTCAATTATTGAGTGACTGCTGAAAAAATTAGGATTAGAGTTTTGATCTGTGCAGCATGGGAGAGCATGATATCTTTTTACAACAGCATTATTTTGAAGTATTAGTTTTGAGGTACAATGTGTTTAATAGATTCAGTCTTGTGTGCTATATAATCATGTGCTATATAATATAAAACAAGAACTGCTGCAATATTTTAATACACTGAACTATTATAGCATGACGTGAGACTTTCTTGAGCATTTTAAGCCTTAAATATGAATTTTCAAAGTTTAACTTTAAAGCTTTGAGAATATTTGTATATCCCAAGATGTGTTAATTATACATTTTTTGACAAGTATTTTCTTAAAATTTAGTTGATGAAAGGGAGAAAAGGTTTTTCTTGATGTGTGTGAACATTAATCTATCTATAAATTCCATCTGCTGTGTAAAGAATTAGTTTTTACTATGGAAGAAATAGCATGAACAATAAAAGGTTAAATATTTCCATAAATCTCATAATATTTAATAATAGGTCTATTAACTATGTTTCATTAGCAATTTTTTTTGGTTTGTGTATAAATACATATATAAGTAAATTACATAAAATACATGAAATTCTATGGAGTCTCAGAAACTTCCTAAATATTCACCTATTAAAAACTCTTAGGGCTGGGAGATGGCTCAGTAGAATAAGTGCTTCCCTGGCAAGCACAAGGGCTTGAGTTCAATCCCCGGTTGCGCCAAAAAGAAAAAGAAAAGAAACATCTTATTATGAGGTATAATTTTAGATAAAATCCAAAGCAAACTTTTACCAAATTGTGCACAATGACCTTAATAAAGAGAAAGAGATGTGTAGGTGAAAATTTCAGTTCTCTGAAGATAGTATGTTGTTACAATGGGTTGAGGTTAGTTGGCGTTCTGTATGTTTCGGTTACCTGAATGTCAGATTGTTTCCTCATATTTGGGAAGTTTTCTGCTATTACTTCTGCCCATATTTTTTAAATGTCATTTGTATTGACTCCTTCTTTCTCATTGATGCCTATTAGTCTCACATTTTTCATGTTTTCATCATCTTGCAGGTGATGGATTATTTTTTCCTGCATCCTAGTTGTTTTTAAGAGATCCTTTCTTACCTTTTCACTAGCTGCACCAGCGTCTTCAATCTGAAACTGTGTCTTCACTTTTACTTAAATGGTTTTACAAGCTTGTGATTGAGATTTTAATTCTTCCTTATCTCTTTAACTCTGCCTCATGTGATCTGTTTCTTTCCTGTATTGCTCATTCAAGGAATTGGTCATTTTTTAATCTCCTCTCTCTCTCTCTCTTTTTTTAATCAATGTGTTCTTTAGAAGCAGTTATTAATTCTTTTACTGCAGTGTTTTTTTCAGATTGGGTTTCCTCCCTACATTTCTGTAGTTGATTCTTTACTTCAGATGCTATGAGTTCCGAAAATTCTTTTCTTATTTCAGAAAATTCTGCTCTGAGTTCCTCTATGACTTTCTGTTGTTGCTCATTTACTGTCAGTGCTGTTAATTTGAACATTTGAGCTGAGCTAGTAGAAAAGAATTCCACTCTGAGTTCATCTATGACTTTCTGCTTTTGCTTATTTACTATTGACGCTATTAATTCATACATTTGAGCTGAACTAGTGTCCTCTGCACTTGTTCTGGGTGGGCACTGGGTTTCCTCTGTGTTTCTGCATTTGTTTCTTTACTGCAGATTTTATTAATTCACGGATTTCTTTTTTCATTTCCAATCTGAGTTCCTCTATACCTTTCTGCAGCTGTTTCTTTATTTGAGAAGCCATTGATTCATTGATTTCAGCTGTGTGATTCCCAATTTATTCTGTGTTAGTGTCCTCTGCACTTGTTATGGGTGGGCTTGGGTTCTGCGATTGCATTTTGCTCTTTCTCGTCATTTTGTGTAGCACTGTCTTCTGACCTTTGTTGTAGAGCTTTGGTACAGTTACAACCTTAGCACCTTCTGAAGTTCAGGTGCAGATCTACAAAGTTTGGATTTATCCAGTTGTGCCTGGCTTGGGTCTGGCTGCTGTGCTCAGCTCCTTCCTGCTGCTGCCCTTAGGGGTGAACCTGTTGTGCCCCTTTGGCAAGATGTTCTGCTCCTGGACTAGCTGGGTGGTTCTGTCCCCTACACTCTCTGCAGGGATTGCAGCTGCAGGGTTTCACCCCAGGCTTGTATGCCAGGACTGAGCTGAGTCTGGAGGGAACAAGGTGGAGTAGGGGGGAGAGGCAGCTCTCCCACACACTCACTAGGCCTGGGCTAGGACTGGATCTGGGGGTTCCCAGAATGTGACAGAAATTCCTACTTGGTGGGCGGAGTGGGGGGGTACTACAGAGTGGTGGGGGGCATCCCAACGGGGTGAAAGAGAGTCTCACCCACACTGCGCCTGCCCTGGGACTGGTAGGTCCCACTGGCGCAGGGTAGTCGGAAGCTCTCCCACACACTCACCAGGCCTGGGCTAGGACTGGATCTGGGGGTTCCCAGAATGCATCAGATATTCCTACTCCGCGGGTGGGGTGGGGGAGGTGCTGAGGAGTGGTGAGGGGCATCCCAAGGGGGTGGAAGAGGGTCTCACCTATGCTGCACCTGGGCTGGGACCAGTAGGTCCCGCCAAGCTGGAAGCTCTCCCACAGTATGTTAAGTGTTAAACATTGTGAACCACCCCAGATGAATGTTCTTCATTGTATTTAAATCGCTGAATGATTTCAGAAAAGACTAAAACATTTGTGCCCTTCACTCACCCCCAGGTTTTGCAACTGTAATGCATAGCACTAAACATTTTGTAGTTAGTAATTATGGAGCTTTATACTCTTTTGAAACCAGATAACTTCTTGAGTCTTTTACTCCTTGGAAAATTTTTTCTAAAAGACTATTTAATCTGTACTTCTTTTGCTTTATTTAACACATTTTCTGATATCTTTATTTTGTCGCTAGTGATTCTGGTTTGTGATGCAGAACTGAAGTTTCTTGGTCATAGATGCCACTACAAATAAAAAAAAATTAAAAAAACTTTCTTGCCATCTGTAAGAGAAATTATAACGATAAATTATGTCAATTAGACAGCACTAGCTGAGCATATGTTCACAAACGGACGGAGTTCAAGATACTGCTTTTCTCCCTTCTTGGCAGCCTGGTTCTCTATAAACACAATGTAGGTTTTCTAAGCCAAAGTTAGGTTTTATTAAATTGCATAAATGTCTATTGAAACCCTACCATCGAGCCAGTACTGTTAGCTTCCGTGAGGTCTGAGTTCTGGATGGGACCTATTTCCTGCTTTTTAGATGTACAACGTCCCTTATGGAGAGGGCCACATTCACAAAGAAGCTTGATCCAGTCTTTTCAGTTGTTAAAGGCATCAACAGCAATGGTCGAGAAGACAAAACAAGGAAATAAATAAAAAACTTGAAATTCCCTCACAGTACGTGCTTCTAACTGACAAATAGAAAGCATTCAGTCCTGCCAGAAAGGTGAAAAGAGCCTTGGCTGTGCTGCAGCCTAACAGCACTGCCAAACTAGCATCAGTTGATCCTTTGAAACAAGGGGTTTCTTGTTAGTTGCCGATTTGCTCCTGCAGTTTTCTTTTTAGTCTAGTGCTCTTTTGACTTCTCAGCCATCCATCAAGCCACATCTCAAGTGTCCCTTTGAATATGCTGATTTCTCCTACAACCTTTCTATGTTTCCCAAGTCTCTGTCTATCCATAATTAGTATGAGAAATGAGCTCATTCCCGCGAATTAGTAAAGAAAAATTAATGCAGTTGGATGGAAATGGTCAGAAAGTCCTGGCAGCACCGCAACCTTAGGAAACCCCACAGGGAATGAGAGCAGGCGCCCGCGATCCCGCTCAAGCATGTGGCTGGGCTCTCCTGCGGGACCACAGGGGGCCACGTTAATTGCTTGGGGACTTTTGAACGCTGCCGCGTGCAGAAGGTCCTCACCACAAAGACAGCTCATCAAGTTTAGCCAAGGCCCTGTGGAGACCCGCACAGGAGACCACAGA
>NW_004524664.1:2525642-2544495 GCF_000260255.1 Octodon degus | reverse complement strand
GGCCTGGGGGCCGGCGGCGCTGGCCGGGAGCAGGGAGGGGACGGAGCGCGGGGGGCGGGGGGGGGGAGGCCTGGAGCCGCGCAGGCTCGTTTCCCTCTCCACGGGGCTTTCACTCTCTTGCCCTGAAGTTTGCTGGAATGGGAAGAAAAGGCAGATTATGTGTTTGATAAAAGGAGCATTTTGATAGCCTTTGCAGATAACAGAGTATTTCTATACTAAAGCTTGTTAAATGGTGATGGTTAATTGTAGTGTATCTGAAATATAATTGTAGTGATATCTGAAACATATCGATGAGCTTTTCTAATATGGTGCATTAAAACACACACACACACACACACATATATATATATATATGTAATGATTTTTACTTAATTTTAAATGTATTCCCTTGTTTGCAATTATTTTTATTTTAAATTATTGGAAAGCACTTAAAATGAAATTATGTTGTATAAGGATGTTCTGGGTTCTTTAAAAAAAAAGAATAATTTATATTTTAAGCTTGTTTTCGGTTCACAGTAAAACTGAAGAGAAAGTAAGGAGTTTCATAACAGCCCATGTGACTTGCCCAACTTTGGACATCTGGGGAATAGATTTATTGGAACTAGAAATTTACAATGACACATCATTATAAATAAAATGCTCTATTGTGCCTCTTCATCCTTCCCTCTCCATGGATCCTGAACAACTCTACAGTTGTCATAGCTTTGTCTCTTCTAGATTGTCATATTGGAATCATACGATGTGTAGCTTTCAGATTGGCTTGTTTCACTTGTAATATATATTTTATGTTCCTTCACATCTTTTCATGAAAACTCATTTCCTTTTAGGGTTAAAAAATACTCCATAGTCAGTGAAAGACTAGATCAGTGGGAGCAAACCTAGGGCATGCATGTTACTGTATTTAAAAAAAATATTAATGTAGAGTTGTTTTTTCTAAACTCAAACCTGAATATTCAGGTTTTAACTGTACTGTGGGCACTTTGAGATCCGTAAGTGGATTTTAGGTTATAGTTGGGCACTCCTGTAAAAGGTTCACTATTACTGTAAATGGTCTATCATTTATCCATTCATCTACCAAAAGACATCTTGGTTTCTTCCAAGTGTTAACTGTTGTGAATAAATATCTACTTGTAGGTTTTGTGTGAGCATGAATTTGAACTTTTTTAAATAACTGTTTAAGAGTGGATTGTATAATAAGTGTATATTTTTATTTACAAATCACCAAATTTTTCCAAAGTGGCTGTCCCTTGTGGAGTCCTGCCCACAGTGAAGAAGAGTGTCTGTTGTTCTACCTACTTACGAGTATTTGAGTGGCCAGTATTTTGGATTTTGGTTATTGTAATAGGTTTTTGGTAGTATCTCATTTTAATTTACAGTTTTAAAATAATTCAATCTTTTCATGTACTTACCTTTCCTCTATGTCTCTTTATTGGGTATGAGCTGATTAAATGAATCATAAACAATTATTTGTCTCTTATATTTCTATATTGCTGTGCTTTCAGATCCCTGTTTCTACAATTTGTCAGGGAAATTTTTCATTTTAATCTCATTTGTTGAAGATGATTATAAAATCCATATTTCAAATAACCATTCAAGCAATTGTAGGATTCATTCTTAGTTGATGGAAATAATATATTAATACGAAGTTGTAGGTGATGACTCCATATTATAAATTTGTTCCCACCCTTTTTATTTTGTTTTGTACTGTTTTGTCTAATACACTTGAGCCTTCTCTCACTGGATAAGGATCCTGCTAGAATCTTGTATAAGAATTTTGGTAGTTTCTGTCTAGTCAAATGACAACATAAGTTGTTTGGGGAGTAGAGGGGTTGAAACAGTGAACCACTATGTAGTTCAGACAGATCTTGAACTCACTTTGTAGCCCAAGCTAGCCTTACACTTCCAGTGCTTGGACTGCAGCCCCAGTGCTTGTCCTGCAGCTTGGACTGAGGACAGCTGAGGACAACTTTAATTCTGATAACAGCCTAGAAATAAGGGCTTTATAGTGGCGAGTTACCCTTTATGGGGCTTCTGGTTAAGATGAAGTCAGTGAAAGACTTTATGAGCTGAAAGGCAGATTCCTTTAGACAAGACTGAAGTCTGTTTAATTCCCCACAGAAGAGCTAGGAGATTTAGAAATTTTGAATTTCCTGTCTTATTTGTACACTTATCCCAGAAATCTGGATCTCACTGATACAAGGAAAGAAACTCCCAATCTGATAGATGTCCAGTGTGAGTTCGTATTTCCTAAACACAAAGAATGAATTTTAGGAACAATGGAAGTTGTCAGGCTGTACCTTGTAGAGCAATTGAAGCCACTAGGACAGGCAGAACCAAAGAAAACAGTGAGATCTTTATTTCAGACTGGGTGTAGCCTGGTCAAGGGCCAGAAGGCCATTGACCATGAACAAAGATAATCTGCTTTATACACTAATTTAGGTATGGGAGAGGGTGTCCCACTGAGGAAGATGGAAAATTTTAGGTTTCTCAGGAGTCATTGGTAGGTCTGGTGCCTTTGGTGGGAAGCACCTGGGGGAAGTACAGGATGACAGTAGCATTTTGCTGACTTATAGGGTGGCATTTTATAGACTTAAGAGTTTGCTCTAAGAATGAAATTGGCCTGGGAACCAGTCTGATAAGTGGAGTTATTTTAGTTTATCAGGCTGAGTAAGTTGGGGGGCATCTTTTTCAAACAGAATGGTGGTCAATAGGAGTGTTTCTCTTCAGGTTGGGAGGGGTCTAGCTGTGAGTGGCTGACAGAAGTTAAGAGCAGAATATATTTATTAGAGTAAAAAAGCTTCCATCCCAGAGCCAGAGAGAATGTATCCTGAGTGGGTGGCCAAGGACCCTATCATTTCTAGGGATTTTTCTTACAGAACAAATCCATAAGGTGAGGTGGATCCAAGAGGGAGAAAAAGTGGAAAATCATAAAGTGGACATGATGTGGGACAAAACTATAGTCAACTAATAAGATTATGAGCATAACTGGGGCCAAATGGAGAAACAAGTCACATAGCAAGCAAGAATAATGTACAACAAGAATTCTTCCAGTAAGGACTGGGCCAGTGGCTCTTTCTGGCTTCCTCAAGGTGATTCTTATTTAGACTATCAGTCCTTGTTGCTTATCCTCAGGAAGTATGTGTAGGCATTCATGTCATCTTTTGTCTTGAGGTCAGACCCTCAAAGGAGGTATCTGTGTCCCTCTCAGTTGAAATGTATCTCATCTTTTGCACTTGCTCCTATGAGGGTCTATTCCTAACTTCCTATAATACTTCTACCTAACTTAGCTGTCTCTCCTAAAGAGTGTTTTTATTTTAATGTAAGAAGTCTTGTGGGATTTCACATTTACATTAGCTTAGCAACTCTTTAACACTTATTTTATGATTCTTAGGCATGTTTTCCCTGTAGTCATAGAAAATAAAGACTTTCAATAAGATAGTCATACAAAATTTCTGATGATTCAATGTGTTTAAGCTTAGGAGTTTAACATTTTAAGTTGCTTATTCTCTTCAGGCAGCCTAATTCACACTGTCTGTGTCATAACTCATGTTGTTACAGGAATTCAGTAACAGTTACTTGGTCTCCTAAGGCCTACTTCGTCACTTCATCTCTTGCCACTACAGGGGACAGATACTGTGCAGCAGAGATGCTACAGTTCCCAGTGTGCCACACCTCTCCAGCAGGGTAGCTATCCATGAGCTCATCAAATATGTTCTAATCTAGTCCCGAGAGCTCCATTGTAAGGGTCTGTTTCCCTGGGCCACTCTCATGTGCCAGTTTGAGTGGTTATTTAGTGTCTAGCATGAAATAACAGTTAGTACTCAAGGATGTCATCAGAACTACTATGAAAGAGATATAGGGGAAAGAAGCACCCAACCACCTAGATATCTGTTATGAGTTTGTGCTCTCCAAAATCAAAGCATGAATTTTAGGAACATTGGAGTTTACGAGCAGTGTCTCAGTTACTCTTCTCTCATTGCTGGGGCAAACTACCCGACACCCAAAATGATGGAAGGAAAGGTTTATTTACCCTACAGTTACTGGAGGTTTCAGTCCATATAAAGCTGTCTCCAAGGCAGATTGGCACATGGCAGAGGGCAGCAGTTCATGGCAGCAGAAGGCAGCAAAACAGCAAAAGAGAGAAACAACTATGGCTGCAGAGAGAAAGTCTGTCTCCCTTATGTTGCATTCAGGTTATATGCCCCAGGGTGGGTGTAGTACTCTCACCCATAATCCCATCAGTACTAAGATTGATAATCCCAGCCTCAATCATTAATTAATCTCAAACTCTAGAATTTCCCACCTCATGACTGCATGAGGCTTTGGGGGGACAACTAGACACAAACCATAACAAGCAGAATATATTTATTGGAGGAAAGAAAGTTCTATCTCAGAGAGACACAAAAAGGGACCTGAGTGGGTTGCCAATGAATCTGCCTTTGTAGGGATTTTTTTTTGTGTGTGTGTGTGTGTGTGTGTGTGTGTCAAACAAAGGACATTGCCTTTGCCAGGCAGGCAGTTATGCCACTGCGCTATCTCCCCAGCCAGTTGCAAAACCACAAGGGGAGATGGGTGAAATACGGAGAAAAGGGGGAAATTACAAGGTGGGCATCAAGTAGGTTATGACTATGGTGAGCCAATAGGATTACAAGCATAACTGCTCAGGTAAAATTGATTAAATTGAGATCAAATGGGGAAATGAGTGACATAGCAAGTAAGAGTGGATACAGAATGGGCTTTCCTGTAGGGGGTTGGGTCAGTGACTCTTCCTATATTTTTCAAGGTGATTGATATCTCTTTATTATTTTTCATTTAATTTTATTTTTATTTTGAAGATTAAAAACAAAAAACAAATAACCAAAACAAAGAAAAAAACAGAGTAACATATAGCCATACATATATTACAGATTTTTGAAACAAGAATAGCTAATTAACAATGGCTGTTACATTATCTATTTTTGTCATCAAATCTATTGCTCAGAATTGATATCTATTTAAAATACCAATCCCTGGTTTTTATGGACCCTAGGGAGGTAGGTAGGTGCATTTGTTTCATCTTTTGTCTTGAAGTCCGTCCACAGCAAAAATGTCTATCTCTCCCACAGTTGTAAGGTATCTTGTCTTTCATACTGGTCCCTTTAAGGGCCTAGGCATGTCTGCCTATATATTTATCTAACTCAACTACAAAGAAAGGACTATTCACTATGATATAGACAAGTTTAAGGAAACTAATAAAGGCTGTACTTCCTACTGTGAAAATTCAATACCATCTGTGGTGAGTTACCAGCTAGTGGTCAGTTTGTTCAACCCAACTGAACTGAATTAGTATGGTGCTGGGTGTGGGAATCTGACCTGAAGATTGTTGACAGCAGCATAAGAGGAAGAATTACACAAGCTATAGACACGCTGTTAGGGAAGCTGTTTGGAGAAACTGTTGGAGCTGTTAGAATCTGGTGGTTATCTTGGGCTATTTTGCTGTGAAACCTCATCCTGCTGACTTTTCTGGTGAACTTCGTTGTTCTAATCAGAGGAAGAGCTGGGGACCTCATTATCACTGAGTATGGCTACAGTTCACTTTGGGGAAGCTCTGGTCTTCACCTTGAGCATTACTTCCTGGCTTGGGAGGGCAAAATGTTCTACAGCTCAGGCTCTCAAGAAGCTTGTTGTGTTGAGTATCCTGATTGGACCTCAGCTTTCCTCAAATTGGAGGAATTTGGGACCTCACTGTTGCTGAGGGTGGCTGTGATGTTTCTTTGAGATCTCTGGTTCTTTCCTTGAGCATGCTTCCTGGATCCAATTCAGATTCCTCAGCCTACTGGCAAAGATCCTTCATCCAACTAGTATAGACTTTCTAGTCTATTGGGGTATACCATAAAGATCTGTAAAGCAGGCCTGCATGAGACATTGTCTTGGGTTCTAGGCTTCCAGTTGGGCTTGTGGAAGGCATTGTTTTGAACTCATGAAGGATATTAGGATCCAGGCTTTCAGCTGGATTTTTTGGTCTTTAGTATATGGACAGATTTTCTTTGTATATGATTCCTTGGGTGATTCATTATAAAATAATCTTATCATATGTGTCCTGTGTTGCATTGTTCACCTTGCAAAAACCCCAAACCACAACATCATTCCAAAAGAAGAGGGTCAGATTATTGGAACCTGATGAGATACAGCGATTGAAGAGATACTGTGACTTGAGGATATCCAGCTGTATTTACCAGAACCTGTTCTGAATGACAGTGGAAAATATAGCTTGATTTCTCTTTGTTTTCTTCCTCTAATGTTTACCTGTGCCTCTTATTAGCTGACCTCATCTATAATCCGGTGGGCAAAGGAATTTGTATATGCAGTTTGCAAAGCAGAGTCTCTTGGGCAGAGCAGTGGTGCAGAGAAAGAACAGGAGGATGGATAGATAGTCTAGAACACATGCATCTGTTTCTTATTTTTATTTTAAAAAAGCAATAAACAATAAAAACAATGGTATAAAATTTCAAATCAAGATTGTAGGAGAGAAACTGGTTAGTACATTGCTTATTGTAAGAGTAGTTGCTCATATTACAAGATATAGGCATGCAGGATTGATGAAATAGTATAGACACAATCTTTTCAATGAGCTAATAGCAATGATTAGTAGTAGTATCTTAATTATCTTATGTCTGTGTGTGTATATATATATATATATATAGAATGTATCTATATTTATATATGTGTATGTATATTATCTGTTTTTCCTTTCCCTTCCTTCTTTTCTCAATTTCCCCATTCCAGTTTCTCTTTCCCTTTGAACATTTTATGAACACCATTCCATTGATATGTCTATCCCTGAAGGCACAAAGAGTCTTAGGCATAAGTCTCCAGCCTTGCCTGACTCTTTCAGTCCCCAGCATGCTTGCTGGCCAAAGCCTTGATCTCTTCAAGGAACTCAGCTCAGCACTGAGTTTCACTGACAAATACAAGAGAGAAGATAATATAAGACAGTCAATTGTGCAGGTCCTAGAGACATCTTGAGACAATCAAAAACTTACATGGAGCATTTCCAAAGACTCAGCCCACTAAAATGCAAGGCTGCCAGAAAACTTGAATCATAGTTCTTTTCTCTTAAATTAAATTAAATTTATTTTATTTATTTATTAATTTTATTGAGAAACAAATGGCAATGAGACAGTTTCAAAGCAGGTTAGTACAACTATTTTAATAATTAAAACATTGCATAGTGTTGTCTTTGTAGTGGCTATTCATAGTACAAGATGCAGACATGATATCCTTTCCAAACACTATTAGTACAAATCTTTTTTCTCATTGAATTAAGAGAAAGTATATGTATATCTATCCTAACTATTTTGTATATACAGATATAAAATGGTCCTTATTTATATATCATAGTTCTTTCTTGGGGTCTTCCTGCCTAATGTCAGTTGCCTTTTTTCCATCCCTGTAAAAGGGACACATTTCTCACTATTGTGGACAGAAGGGCTTATCAACTGGGAACTCAGGCACAATGCATTCCTTGCCATGTTGCCTTTACACAAGCATGGTGGTCTGTGCTTATTTACATTACAATAGGCAAGAAAAAAGGATAAAATAGGATCTCATTTAGCTTTATTAAACTTCACTAAAGTCATCTTTTTGTCTCTGCAGTAAGACTACAACAATTAGAAAAGGCATGTGGGGATGAGGGAGACAGACTGAAGGACCAGACCTAGGGAAGGTGCAGGTGACACAAGTAACATAAGAATTCAGCAGAGAGAGTTCACAGGCAAAACAGGAATGCAGTGAGGAACAGAAAAGGCTTCCATAACCAGTCCCCCACCTCTGAAAAAAATGAAAAGGCGATTAGGAGCAGACAAAAAGGGGCTCTTATTTATATAAAGCACACTTGTCCCCTTTACTAAATCATTAACTCTAAGTTACCTTTCTGTTAGCCCCATACTTATCTATCAGAAAGGGACAAGAAGAAATTACATAGCTAGAAAGAAGGTGCTCAGGTTGGGCTCAAAGACAGATAGAGTGCCAGTCAGATAGAAGCAACTTCTAGGTGTTTTCATGGGGGCTGGTAAAAATAAATAGTCCTAAACAAAAGGGAGCTGAAGATAAAAATCCACCAGTATTCACGTCTGATGCCTTCTACTCTGCACATACACAGTAGCAATCTTCTTTCTTTTCAATTTTTCCCCCTAGATAAACCATGTTGTAAACTCTTCCTCTGTGGTTCCTTACTGAAGGTGAAAGTTTCTAATCCCACCAGGATGCCAGGAACTTTATGTTGCAGCAGAGCAGTGGCGTGATGGGTGTGGCATGGTGTGCTGGACACCACTTCCCAGACACGATGGTCCTATGCCCAAACTAAACTCTTAAAATTACTGAAACATTGTGACACTTTTGGTGGGGGGTTTTGTACCAGGAATGGAACTCAGGATCTCACCAGGCAAGCACTGTGTCACTGAGCTATATCCCCAGCCCTAAAGTGCATTTATTAGTGTTTGTAAAGATATTGTCTCAAGATGCAGCCGTTTTCCTACAAATGACTTAAGTTTATCTGTCTTTTTCTATCTTGTCTTATTTTTTTTCCTTTGGTATTCAGAATTGAACTCAGGACCTTATACTTGCCAGGCAGGAACTTGCACTGCTGAGTTATATGTAAATCCCCGAGTTTATCTTTCTTCATGGTAGAATAGTACTCCATTGTGTCTGAAAACCACAGTTTCTTTATCCATTCATCTAATAATGGATCACAGTGCTGTAAGGAAATGACACTCCCAACCTGCTAGATGTCTGGTAAGAGTTTGTGTTCTCTTAATTTAAATAATGAATTTTAGGAACAACAGAGGTTGACAGCAGAATATATATTTATCAAGGGAAAGAATACTGTCTAAGAGAGACAAAACAGGTCCCTGAGTGGGTTGCCATGGATCCTTCCTTTGTAAGGGGTTTTTATAGAGCAAAACCATAAGGTGAGGTAGGTGCAAGGTAGAGAAAAATGGGAAATCATAAGCAAGTGGCCATGAATACGGAACAGAGGCTTTTCCTGGAGGAGTTTGTGTTCGTGGCTCTTCCAGGCTTTCTCATGGTGATAGATATCTATTTAGAATATCAGTGCCTGTTGTTTATACTTAGGGAAATAGGCGAGTGTATTTGTTTCATTTTTTGTCATCAGATCTGGCCCCCAAGGGATATCCCTGTTTCTCCCAAATTTATACGGAATCTTATCTTGTGCACTGGCTCCTTTGAGGGCCTAGCCTTATCTGACTGCCTATAATATTTTATATTAGTTTCCTACAATAGAACTAAAAGTTAAAATAGAAACAATCTTCTGAAATATAAAATAATTAAAACTGTTGAGGTCATAGATATAGGAATGGATGTTCTGAACAGAACCACTGTTATACAGGAAATAGTACTGAGAATTAACAAATGGAATCAGTTGTGTCTCCATTACTTTTCTCTCATTGCTGGGATAAAATACCCGACACCCAAAATCAGGAAGGAAAGGTTTACTTATCTCACAGTTAGTGGAGGTTTCTGTCCACTCTTGGCTGGCTCCAAGGCAAAGTGGCACATGAAAGCAGGCAGAGGTTCATGGTGGTAGAAGACAGCAAAGAGCAAAGGGAAGAACAGCAGCTGTGGTAGCTATCAAGACTCTTTTCCTCCCTTACATTGGTATACAGATTACCTGCCCCAGGGCGAGGGTAGCACTCATACCCATAATCCCAGCCTTGGATCACAAATTAATCACAAACTCTACAAGCCTGCCCCAATGACTACCTGAGACTTTGAGGGGACACCTAGATGCAAACCATAATAATATCAAATTAAGGATTTTCTGCACAGCAAATGCAACCAATAGATTGAAAACAAAACCTATGGAATAAAAAATAAATTTTCTGAACTATTCCTCAGACAATGGACTAATATGTAGAATATATAACAAACTATTAAAAGGTTCAATAGACAAATAGGCAAGTGAAATGAAATACATCTTTTTTTGTTCCATTTGTTCTATTTTCTTCAGGAATTGAATTTTTTGTTTGTTTTAAGTTGAATATCTCCTCACTGTCTCTTTTTGGGGGAGGAACATGGTATTTCATAAGCTCCTACTTTTCTAGCTGAATGTTTTCAAGGTTTATTTGTGCTGCCTGAAAGTGTGACAGCTCACTGACTTGCATATCATCCTTGTACAGAGGCCATAGTTATCTCTGTAAACTCCAACTTCGAGGCATGTGCTGGTAAAGTGAGCACTCAGAAGTACAGGGTGATGAGCCATGTATAGTTATGTAAGTCACCAAAAAGTAAAGAAGTGTTTAGTCAAATTTAAGACAGGTTGTTGACTTTTGTTTAAAAATTTCTTCAGGTTCTCAGAATTCATTCCTTCAAGTCGTATATCCAGAGAGAATCCAAGGAAATGCAAGTAACAATGTAAAAGTAAGATGTAAAATTTTTTACAATAGATTATTATATGAAGCTTTTAATTTTTATCACATAACTGTAAAATGTATCAGCTATTTATAATGCAAATGTATGTATCTAATAATATTATCAATAGACAGCAAAGTTTGAATGGTAAAAGCATATATATATATATATATATATATATATATATGCACACTTTGTATAAAATTGTCATTTCTTCATAGTAAATTATTTAAACGTTCAAATATAAGAAATAATATAGAGTTAAATATCTTAATAATATAGAGTTAAGTGTCTTCTCTACATGATATGAAGAGGGTATCTGAGAGATTTAGATGAGAACCATATTCTCCAAAACTAACTGTATGATTTAGATAAAGTTTCCTTGCTCACTCTTGATCCCTCTGCCTACCCATTCTCAGACAAGAAGATATCTTAAGTAATTTGCCATTTGTTATTAGGAAGGGTAATACTTTATTTTATTCACTGATGTATAATAGATTTAACATCTATTTATTTGGAGTTTCCATGTAAATATATGTGTCATAGGAGCTAAGAGAAAAAGAAGAAATTGAACAAGCCCAACTTGTAAGTGGCCAGTCTTTTGATAATGCTTTATTTTTAGTAGATATATTATGGTATACTTTGCAAACATGTGGAATGGTCAGTTGGAATGGAATCATTGTACAATATTTTCATAATCATGCAACTTTCCCTTCTGTCCTGTTGTGGTTTATCTTTCATTCCATCCCTGGCCCCATTAGCAAATACTGCTCTCTTCTCCTTTCCATAAACTTATGTTCCTTTTTAAGTATTTCCTATAAATAGAAACATAATAAATAGACATTTTCATCAGATTTATATCAGTCACATTTACGCATTTAATAGTATTTATTAAATCATTAACATTTCCTTCCTTATTAGTAAATGTTTACCATTCATCAGTTGATAGACATTTTGATTAGTTTTAGGTATTGACTATTATGTATAATTACCTATGATCATTCCACGTATGGACATATATATTTTTTTCTCTTGGGTAGATTTTAGGCATGAAATAATGAGTTACAGATAATTTTTTTTAGAAATAGTCAAATTGTTTACATTTCACATAGGCAGTATAATGACGTTTCTAGTTTTTTCACATTCTCATAAACTTTGAATGTTTTCTGTCTTCTGGATTAAATCTACTGTATGAGGGTATAGTTGTTACTTTAAGATATATTTCCCCAATAAATAATGATGTTGAACATTTTTCAGGTGTCTTTTATCTGGTAATGTAGCATTCTCCCAGGTGTTCATTAGAGTCATTCGTTTTTGTTTTTGTTTTTTTTTTGCTGGCTCCGCCCACTCTGAAGGAGGGGTTTGCACGGCATTTGGTGCCAGGGATCCAACTGTGGTCACCTGCACCTGCCTAAGTTTGCCTAAGCAGGTGCTTTAGACCACTGAACTATTTGCCGGCCCCCAATTCATCTATTTTTCAATCATTTATTTATTTTTTGGGTTTTTTTTTGAATCATTTATTTTTGAGTTCTAGGGAGTCATACTGTATTCTAGATAGGTATTTAATCAGTTGTATACATTTCATTATTTTTCCACAACTTTTAGCTTGCCTCTTCATTTCCTAAGGTGTTTGAAAAATACTTTCAGCTTTTTTGACATTTCACCATGTTGTCTTTTGTGGCTATGAGCTTTGCTTTTGTAACTACAAACTCCACTATGGACTGAATTATGACCCTTTAAAATTCATATGTTGAAGCCTTTAACTTCGGGCATACCTGAAACCAGCCTTCTAGCATGACAGTCTTGACTTCTGGGCCTCAGAATTCTATGACAATAAATTTCTGTTGTTTATGTTATCTGTGTTACACCAACTCAATTATTTTACTATTTCTGGTTTCTTAAGATACCATCTGCTATCATTTCTTGTAAGCCTACAAATATTCCTTTAGCATTTCCACTAAAGCAGGTCTTTGTGTTAGCATTTTAAAAGGACAGCTTTTGATGGATATAGAGGTCTTAGCTAGCAATTTGTTTTTTTCTTTGAGAACAAGTTATACCTCTCTTCACAGCCTTTTGGCCTCCATTATTTCAGAAGACAAATCTGTCATTCATTGTGTTTATGCTTTGTTATGTAATGAGACATTTTTCTCTTGAAATTTTGGAGATTTTTTTGTCATTGTGTGTAGGTCCTATCATGTTGGCCAGGAAGTAGCTCAATGTTTATTTTCTTGAATATTTTGTCTTCGCTGTTTATTAAGATTTGAAATGGATAGATTAATGTTTTTCTTTAAATTTTGGGTACTTTGGCTATAATTTCTTCAAATATTTTTCCTGACCATGTCTATTTCCCTTAAGTAATTAGAATTGCTTTTATACTAACATGTCAGTAATCTTAAGGTTGCCTCAGGCTTCTCTGCTACAATTACTTTTCCTTCATTAATTTTTTCTCTGTGTTTTCCAGAATAGGTCATTTTCATTGCCACATCATTCAATTTATTTATTAACTCTTTACCACACCCAATATTGAATTGTTCTGTTAAATTTTCCATTTTACTTATTTCACTCTCTTACTGTATTTTTAAATGATTATTTTTTCTCTTTCTCTGAAGAATGTCCTAAAGCATTCATGGTGATTAAATTGGATCTGTAAACTACTTTTGGTGCTATGGACATTTAAGAATAATACAAATTTCAATTCATTAACATAGGATTTTTTAATGTCTCTTCAATTTACATAAGTAATGATTTATAATGTTCATTGTACAGAGTTGTTTTTATTGTTTATGTATTTTGTTTACAGTTTTTAATTGTATTAGCATTTGAATTTTATCAAATATTTTTTCTGCATTTATCATGATAAAGCAAAAACTGAGTAATTTTTAAAAAGTTAGTATAACAAATATTACTCCTTTACCAGTAATAACCTGATAAGAGTTAGCATAAAATACTTTTATTTTCAGACAGTTTAGAAAGATGTAGTGAAATCCCTTTAAAAAATGGAGAAAACCATAAAGCAGTTTAGCAAACAGTAATGTTAAATTTATATTTAATTTAAAAAAAAATTAGGGCCAAGGAGATAGCTCAGTGACATAAGCACCTGCCTGGCAAGAGCAAGGCCCTGAGTTCAATCTACATTGCTGAAAGAAAATAATTTTAATTTTTAACATCTCATTGATTACTAAATTTTAGTTTTGGGAAAATATTCATCCTAAAACTCCTTTGGATAACTACTTGCTCATTGAGTCCACTATAAAACTAGATAAATGCACCAAGGATTTAGCTCAGAAACACAAGCCCCTGTCTTTCAAGCACAATGTCCTGAGTTTGATTCTTGGTACAAAAAAGAGAAAAAAAAAATATATGTATTTCAGCATTCATATTTAATTATCACATTAAGATCAAGCTTTCCAAAGAGCTGTTCTTATCACTGAAACTTTTGAAACTAGCAGTTTACCCTGCTACTTCATTTCAAAAATCTTCTCTTTGGTGTTTTTGCCTTATACTTGTCATGCTTGTTTTGCATTTTTCCCTCAATTTTTCTGTCTTCAAAAATAAATATTAAAATTTGGATAGAAATTATGATTTACAGAGAAGATTATAGAGAAGTTTCCCATGCTGTACATTCAGTTTCCTCTAATATTAAAACTTACATTACAGAATTTAAATGACAGGTGAAACTCAATGAGAAACAACATAATTGGTTTATTTCGGTGTGCATCTGGCCCAGTGGACTCATGTCTGAAAGGACTGAGCACTGAATAAAGAAAGGGAACTTTTTTATTCATGCCACCAAGAGGGTTGATAAAGTGTAGTGTAACTTAGGGGAGGCCAAGGAAGACAAAGGCAGTTTGTCAAGCTCTGCCCGGTGGCCTTGTTTGGGTAGAAACCATTATGTTATAAGAACAGGAGTTACAAAACTTTACTTACAAACATCACACCACCATGATATATGTGCACCCATGTTTATAGCAGTGCATTTTGTCATAGATAAATCTTGGAAATAATCTAAATGCCCATCAACTAAGGAATGGATAAAGAAGATGTGACATTTCATACAATGGAGTATTGCTCAGGTATAAAGAAAGATAAACTTGAGGATTTTATAGGTAAATGGATATAACTAGAGACCATACTGTCAAGTGAAATAAATCAAACCTGTATGGTAAACATCACATTGTCTTCCCTAATGTAAGAATCTGAAACAGTAAATAAAATCTAAAAAGTACAATAGATATTGTGAAAGGGAAAGAAACTGTTCAAAAGAAAGAACAGAGATGAGAGTAAGGAGAAAAGAAAGAAGGAAGGGAATATATATCATATATATATATATATATATGTATATATATATATTATATATAGCCTTAACTATATCCTATAACTAAATATATATATTTAGTTAATATATATTAACTAAGATAATGGTATTATTAATTTCTATTGGTTTTATTGAAAATAACAGTTAATGCTTAATATTTTTACCCAATTTTATATGCTTATATCTCTTAATCTGAGCAACTACTTTGAAGACAGCAATATGCAATATAAAAAAACCATTGTTGAAGTCCTATCATCTTGTTTTTTGAAATTGTGTATTGCTTCTGATTTTTGAAATTATTTTTTATTCTCTTTAAAATAAAAACTCTTTACTTACAGGGACAAAGTTATTGTTTTTAATCTATATTAGAACAAAGAACAACAGCTGTGTAGGGGGAAGTTTGGGGAAACTCAACTTTTTCTTTTCAGATTCTTCTTCACTTACATAGTTTTGTTGATCCAAGATATTGACATTGTTATGTATTACCCGTACACAGTGCATTAATTAGTATACCAGTTAATACTTTCTTTGGATTTCACCAGTTTTTTTATGTCCTTTATGGTTCCAAAATGCAAAACAGAGCACCCCACTGCATGCTCTCCTTGTCTCATTTGTTGTGTTTTGATCTTTCCACGATGATGAACATGTTGAGAAGTACTGGCTAGGTATTTTGTAAAATGGCCCTAATTTTTACCTTGTCTGATATTTTTTCATCCTTAAACTAAGTTGTGAAATTAAAGGAACATTACCATGCTCTGAACATTACCTCATATTGGGTACATGATATCAATGTGCTTTTTGTTTTATTTTCTTTTTTGTTTTTGTG
Source organism: Octodon degus (assembly GCF_000260255.1). Lineage (NCBI taxonomy): Eukaryota > Metazoa > Chordata > Mammalia > Rodentia > Octodontidae > Octodon > Octodon degus. The sequence goes on along the minus strand of NW_004524664.1, from coordinate 2,528,947 downwards.
ATACCAGAGATTGAACTCAGGACCTTGCATTGTCAGGCAGGCGCTTATGCCACTGAGCTATCACCCCAGCCCCACAGTATCAATCTATTACCAATGAACTTAACCTTCTGGTTTCATTTTGACTATTGGCTGACCTTTGCACAATTTGTCTTATTCTTCTTTGGTTTTTACTATGTACTGGCATCTTCTCTTTGCAGATCCTTGAGCCCTTATCCTTTTTGTTGTCCTAATATTGATGTTCTTTTCATTTTTACATGCTTATTTTTCCCCTACTGACATTACTAACTCTTGTTTACCATATGTTACTTGTTGCTGAATAAAATCTTGCCACTCAGGTGCATTTACTGGTAGATATCCTAACTTATGGCTACCAGTATTTTAACTTGAAAATTATGAGAGAGTCAAATGTAATGTCAACTCCTGATCAAGAATCTTCCATTTAAAAAGTTAGGAAATATGAAATACCAATGTGCAAATATGGTAAGTAATTTTTGGGCTTGGTACAAGAGGCATCACTATTATAGAGTACCTTAATATCTTAATGATCCCCATAGCTATCTCTCTTCAGCCTGATGGAGGTCTAGAGATGTCTGCATTTTTAACCTCAGGGGAAATTTACTGGAATTGCGACCTCTTCCAGTGCAACGCATGGTGGGAATAGGTATAAACACACACACACACACACACACACACACACACACACACACACACTGTGGTGGGGATCTAAGGAGGTCCTAAGTCCAGTTACAACAATGGCTAACCAGAATGAAGGCTTTGACCCAGGGCTCAATCTATGTCTTAATTTTTGGAAGAGAGGAGAGCCTCGGCAATAAGTGAATGTGAAAATGGTAGAAATTATGTGTATACTGTGAACTTGGCTAGGTTAGAGGCAAGATAGCACCCCTGCCATATGCACAGAGAGAGGTACACAGAAAGAAAAATCTGCATAACAGCTTGAGGAAGTATCTTGTGTTTCAGCTTTGATGTTTAGGCTTCATATCCTTGGACATCATGGATTCTTTCTTAAGCCTCAGTCTCTGGACAGTGTGGCTTAACCCAGCCTAACTTATGCATAGTAGATGGAATCTATAGGCTTGGCATCACTGATCTTCTCACCTTCAAGATACATGAGTGCCTCAGCTAGACCCATTAACATTACTTAGAGCAAACTGAGGGGATAAAGAAATATCTAGGCAGCTCTACATAATTTAATTTAATACACTGAGTCAGGCCCTCACCCAAAATGGAGACTCATGCTCTTCTTTCAAGGAGGGCTATTTTGGTGGTCCCCCTCACTGCCAAGTGAATAAAATTACAACATAGTGCATAATTTCTTCTTTCATAATACTTAACAATTCAGCAAATGTGGATATCTATTCTTATATAAATCCTTGTATTTGATTATTTTTGGTGGAAATAGAATGTTATGTAATAAATGTTAAAATTCCTTAATATTATTTTGAATATTTTTAAATCACATGTCCTCTTAGATGATTTCAGCATTATTTGGAAGAATTAATTGATACAAAATTGTTCTCCTTGTAATATGAAATTTGCCTTCACTCTTAGTTGTTCTTGATTCTTTAGGAACAGATATCATATGTAATTGCAATAGATGAGAAACTGTATACTGTGCACCTAAGGCCAAGGTGAGTTTTTATTCCTTAAGATTTCCTTTGATGTCTATAAAACGTTTTCCTGGTAATAAAATACTGTATGAAAAATAATAAATATAATTACTATTAAACTTGTTATTTGTTTTGGATGAACCAGGGCTCTCTTGTGACCTAAATTTATATAATCTTTTATGAATGGGCTTTCAGAAATGAAAAAGTAGAGACTTACCTTCTGTAGATGATCTTACAATAGATGACAGGATAGTTAGACTTCTGAAGTCAGAAAAGAGGGAAAAGAGAAACACACCAGTCAGGGAAAATATGGATCTGTGTTGGAAAAACTAAAAGAACTATTTTCAAGATACTCCAGAGGAAATTGTTAGTCAAAATTAATTTGGTTTTGAGCATAGGAGAGAGGTGTGACTTTCACCTCAACCAAATAGGTATAGAAGGAATATGCCTCATTACAGTAAATATCACAAATGACAAATTCATAGATTATATCATCTTCCAAGATCAACTTTTGAAAGCTTTTCCTCAGATCACCTACAGGGAATGGGACCAGATACCTAATCTAACAACATCTGCTCAAGATAGTACTGGACATTCCAGATGGAGAGGTTAAACAAAAGAAAGAGAAGGCATTCAGGTTAGAGTTAAATTGTCCCTATTTTCAGATAACATGATCGTAATACATAAAACCCCCTCAGAACTTAAAAACATGTTTGATCCAATAGATGACTTTATGTGATATAGGATACGACATCAACTTAAAATCAATAATATATCCATACAAAATATTGAAGTATCTAAAAAAATTAGAAAAAGTATTCTAACATACATATGAAAGTCCAGTCAACTGCAAGTCTCCAAAGAAATCTTCAGCAAGATTTCAAGCAGCACAGTAGGAAACTTCAAAATATATTGTAATTATAGTAATAAAGTTCCTCTATTTATATAGTATATAGGTACTATATACCTATACATACAAAAACCCATACACACATATGTAGTATGCACTCACAGAAATGAATGATATCAAACGTATTATATGGTTGTAGTGTATTGTAAAAATGAGAAAGAAAAACAGTAGAACTAAATACTATAGAACTAAAGTAGAACTAAATACTATAGAACATTTAAGGGAATGAAGGAAAACTAGATAAGGTAATATATGTAAGTAGACAGAAAGACACGAGGGATGTCAAGAGGAAGTAGTATCATTAAATCCAGAGAAGCTGGTATACAGAGGAGATGTAGTCAAGTCAAATGCTTGAAGGTGATAGTACTTGACTTCAGACTGCCTTTTGGTTTGGACAAGCAGGAGGTCAGTAATAACTTGTTTAACAAAGTTTAGCAGAGATTTCCCCAAAGAAGCTAGTTGAGCAGTTTACTTAGGTTACATTGGGTTAGAGTTAGCATGAGTTGAGAAAGCATAACTAAAATAACAAAACAGAGACAGGCAATCATAACCACAGAAGGCTGAGCATAGAATCAAAAATTTCAATATCTGTGCCAAAAGTGAGATTTTTACCTAAATTTTTTACCTCATTGTCTTAGTTACTCTTCTCTCCTTGCTGGGACAAATACCTGACACTCAAAATGAAGGAAGGAAAGGTTTATTTAGCTCACAGTTACTGGAGGTTTCAGTCCATACTCAGCTGGGTCCAAGGCAGAGCAGCACAGGGC
>NW_004524664.1:2524298-2525252 GCF_000260255.1 Octodon degus | reverse complement strand
AAAGTCCCAACAGTTTCAGTATTACTGAAAAGTCCAAGTCCCAAGTCTCCTTCAAGATCCAAGGCAAACTCTTAGCTGTGAGCCCCTGTACAAAAGAAAAGTTGAATATATCTAACATTTAAAGGCACAAGATAAACATTACCATTCCAAAAGGTACACACAGCAAGATACCAAGCATTGGGACCAACACAAGTCCAGAAGCCAGCAGGGCAGACATTAAGTCCTGCAGTTCCATGTGGACCATCTGAAGCAATCTGCGATGAGTTGCGAGCTCTAAAGGCCTTATGTGGCTCCACCCCTATGGCACTTCTGCTGGTAGCTCTTATAGCTTCTCTCTTTGGCTGCTTTGCTCTCTTCTTGCAGCTTTTCTTAGACCATCCACATTCCTGGCTCTTTCAAACTTCTGAGGTTTCCACTGAGTAGGCTTCTCACTCACAACTTCACACACTGCCCTCTCAGGGGCACACTGCCTGGCCTCCCAGGCCTTCTTCTGAAATCTGGGCGGAAGCCTTCTGAACCTCAGAACTCCTGCATTCTGCATGCGCCTACAACCACCAAAGCCACGTGGATAATGCCAAGTGCTGCTGCCAGCTGGAGCAGTAGCCAGGGTTTCCTCTCTCTTGGCTGTACAGGTCGAGTGCCTGGATTACTGAGCACTCTGACCCTGATTCTGAGAAACAAATTCTCTATGCAGGTGCCATTCTGCAATCTGATGAGGCCGCTGCCTCCATTCTGGAACCTGGTGTGGTTGCTGCCTCCATTCTGGAACATGGGGCTCTGCAGCTTTCTCCTCAAAACAAAGTCCCTCACCTTTGCCATTCTTAGGCTGTAAAGGGCAAGAACCTGCCACCTCCTGTGATGCCCTCAGGACATCTTTTCTACTCTCCTGTTCCTTCTCAGCAATGGAGATCCTCTCAGCTCTGTCTTCACAGTCCACAGCTTTCATGGAGCTTC
>NW_004524664.1:2462954-2523618 GCF_000260255.1 Octodon degus | reverse complement strand
TACTTACCCACCTATGGGTAATCCCAGCAGTACTAAAACCCTTAATCTCAGCCTTGGATCACACATAATCCCAGTGGATCATGAGTTAACACAAACTCTAGAAGTCCTCACCCCATGACTGCATGAGGCTTTGGGGGGACAACTAGACACAAACCATAACACTCATTATGAAAGTAGTATATAGTACATGCAAGATAGTGAAACCCACAGTGAAAAAACAAAAAGCCCACAGTCTCACATCTACTTCATGTCTTTATATTTTAAACGCATTTTCCCACTTCTTGCAGTTCCTTTTCATTGCTTTAAAGTTCATTAAGTCTGGAAAGTTATTTTGAGTAACTGTGTATTCTACCAAAGATTGACATACTTCTTTTTTAGTCATTGAGGGCCATATGATCTCTCCCAAATTATTTTCTTCTGCTAATTTAGCTTAAATATACTAATAGGTACTCTGTGTTCTAGTGAATATTCATAAAAACAGAGAGATGGTAAAGATTTTCCCAAGTATGTTATCTTGATGACTGCTGTTTTGCATGTTTGAAAACAAAAGCTTTTAAAATTCTTTCACTCTTATTTATATTTAGATACTTCCTAACAAGTGACTTTAAGGTTTATTTGTACAACCAAAGTGTTGCTAATTCTCATTCTGCAGATGAACAGGTAAGAATTAAGTTCTATGTTTTATAAAACTAATAAAAGTATATCTAATGTAAACTTTCCTAACAGAGAAAGCTCTCAGTATTCACCAGGGTTATTTTTAAGGTATTTATTTAGGGTTAGATAAAATTATGAAGAAGTCCTTGCTTAGTACTGGATATAGAGAAGAGAGAGATTACCGCAGAGTGTCTATATAAGCAACCATGACTGTTTATCCTTCCCATGGGTGTGAGCTGCTTTAGGGTGAATAGAATAAATAGTAAATGAGGGTAGAACAAAGAATATAAAGGGCAGAGGGGGAGTTCTGCCTTGAGGAATTTGGGGGCTGAGAGAGAATATGGTCACATTGTTTCTCATCTCAGATGGTTCAGATAGATATGATTGTTTTTCTGTTTCCTGCCATGACTACTGGTAACAGACTCACCCATCAGGCATGGTATTCTTGTCGCTCTTGTTATGGGAAAAAAGTAGGGTAGATGGGCACTCTTTCTCATGGCTTTTTTGTGTAGAAAAGTGTGAGCAGTGCAGGCATCTTAATCAGGAGAGAAATTTAGGGGACAGGTGGCAGAGGGGTGGTATATGAGGTTAGGACTCAGACCTAGGTTGATTACAGTGACTGTATAGATGGCTGAAAATGAGGTATAAAAATTAACCAGTAACCTTGGTTAGGAAGGACAAGACTGGTTTAGCAAGGAGTGAGTTCACAGCAGGGTCCTGTGGAGATGATCAGGAATCGTCAAGAGGAGTGGTGAGGTGCAACTGTGGGGCATGGTAAAAGGAACAGGAGGGCTAGTTGGGCAAGACAGCACAGAGAGGTGGAGAAGAATTGGAACCCTCTCTATCTGGGGAAATATCACACAAAATTTCCTGCAAAAGGGTGTGAAACCAAGGAAGGGCAAGTGGACTGAATGAAGTATGTGAAGCAGCAGCATATGCATGGCAGAGAATTCAGGTGTCTTCTAGAATTTCGGTCAGCCTGAAGGAAGAGGAGGAGATCACTTGTGCCTAAGATGCTTGATATTCAGACAGATAGTGAAGCTAAACCCAACCGCCTATGTTGTAGGATAAAATTAAGCTTCTCTTCTGGAGAGTTAACAATGTAAGTTTGCAGACCAAAAATCAGAGAAAAAGAACGGCTACAAGGACAACCAACATTTTGACCCTTGCCTTTCAAGGTCAGTGAAGACTCAGGACATAGGAGAACCTATACTATAATATCATGTAACTCAGTTGTGTCCCAAATTTTCTGATCAAGGAAATTATAGGCCACAGAGGAATGTGATCGATGATGTAGAGTGTGCCTAAGGAGAGTCCCATGCAGAGAAAACATTCTCTCAGGCTTTCACAGAGAACAAATTGGTCAAGCAATGGCCATGACTCATCCACATGGCTGATACTGACAAAGGATCTACAAGGTGTGGTACAGAGTTTCAGGCTATATTGTGAGAGGATTTGACTGACCTTATCACATACAAAAGTTACATTTCTTGTTAATTCAAGCACATACAATATTTAAATTACAATGGAATGTCCTCTGACAAAACTATCCAAAAAAGTGGGATAGAAATGAATGACTCTTTTGTATCTGTATACTCAAAATATTTAGGATAAATATACAGGTCCACTCTCTCAGTTCAATGAATAGAGAGGTTTGTTATAATAGTGTTTGAGACAGGATATGATGTCTGCATCTTGTACAATGAATAACCACTAAGACAACAATATGCAATGTATTAATTACTGTAAATGTGCCAGTAATCAGTTGTGAAACTGTCTCACTGATATTTGTTTCTCAATAAAATTATTTAAAAAATTAAATAAGAAAAAAAAAAAACACTTGTGAATTTCACAAAGAAGAGTCAGACAAGTTTTCAGCAGGACCCAGCATTACCCATGAGTGATGTGCTGACTGGGGTGTGTCTCATAGATAGACTGCTACCTGGGTGCTGTAGATAACTAGCAAAAGTCCTCATCCAGGGTTTTACATTTTTAATTAGGACAGGTTTTTTTTTCAGCTATCTTCATAAGGCTAGGGGCCAGAAGAAGTAAAGATGAGGTTAGCAGTGTGTCATAGCTGTTTTAGGGCCTGTTGCACAACTGAGATATAGTTTCTTTTTTTTATGGCCCCCTCAGCCTGCCCTACATGTAGGGATGGCATGATTTGTGGTACTGTAAATCAAACTGAGTTCCCTGCACTTGCCTAAGCTTGCCTAAGCAGGTGCTTTGGACTGCTGAGCTATCTCACTGGTGTTTGGGAGATCATTTCTGATGGGGCTTGTCTCTGGGCTGAGGATTGGTCTGAGGAGAATGGTGTGGTCATACAAAAGCTCAAATGAACTGTATCTCCCAAGGGGGCTTAGATGTAAGGGAGAACAATAAGGAGCAGCAAAATCCAGTCTTTATAGAGCTGGGGTGTGAGCTTAGTGAAGTTGGCTTGATTGTTGTTATCTGTACTTATTTGGATAATTGAGGCCAGTAGTGCATATGGAGACTTTTTTAGACACCAAGTAACTTAGACACTATGTGGGTAATATGATTAGTAAAAGGCAGGCCACTCTCTGATTGGATGGGGGGGCAGGCCAAATCAGGGGATAATATTTGTGAAAAAGAGAGAGTTGACAATGGCAGAGGCCTTTTCTGAGCCAGTAGGAAAGATCTCTGTCCATCCAGTAAAGATATTGATGTAGACTAGGCGATATCTTAACTTTTGTACCCACAGAATGTGGGGGAAATCATTTTTCCAGTCCTGAGATGGAGAAATGCCTTGCACTTGACGTGTAGGAAAAAGAGGATTAGAATTAGGAGGTGTCATCTGATTGGCAAGAGGTTCTGGGAAAGGTGGGAAATAGCTGTGATGGCTTTGGCCTGGGGGCTTCTTTTGGGGAGCTAGGTCAGTTGGATCTAGCATTAGGGAGAAGTCAGCATTGGACAGAGGGAATGCAGGTGGGAGGGAATGAAGAAGGATTTAAGAGGAACCACAGGAGCACAGGGTATGAAGGTAATGAGTATAAAGAATGCCTGGAAATAGGGTATCTTGACAGATCACAGATGGGATGGAGAGGTTTTATGTTTTTGAAAAAGCAGGTTAAGGGAAATGATAGGGGAATCAAAAAAGGAAAATTTCCCATGGAGACCAGGGAGAAGTATTTGTCATGCCTGGTGTGTCAAAATGAAAGTGGCAACAAGGTCCACAGCAAATGTCTCCAGTTGAGACTCAGGACTATAATAGAGCATGGGTGAGTGTTCAAGGCAGGCATTCCTGCAGTTAGCCACCAAAGGATGACAGTTCTTCCCAGAAGGTGTTTCCATGCCAGCACTGAGTTTAAGTCACATAGTAGGTGAAATAAGCCTCTGTCTGTCCTGGTGAGCAGAAGGGTGGAAAGGTAGGAGAGGTGTGGAGAGAAAACATGAGAGGTGGGAGAAGTGTCCCAGACTGTAGAGTTGAAGTGAAGAGAAATGATGGGAGCTACAGTGGGCATGGGGTAGGGAATGGGATTCATTGGGTTGGCTATATGTGCTGATTCTGTCCAAGGATTTCATCCTGGGGTTGCATCAACTTGGTTAATATGCCTCTCACTCGAAAGGGAATGGGACAAATAGGGATGACTGTAAATAAATGTGGGACAGTGTAACCCAGTGGCACTAGATGGCAATGTTTTTATGATCTGGAGCCTTTGCTGTTAATCCCTATAACCATAATTGTGGCTATTATAGTCTTCATAGTGGTTATTCATAATATAGGATGCAGACGTGATATCCTGTTCAAACACTATTAGTAGAAATCTTTCTTCTCATTGAATTAAGAGAAAGTAGCTGTATATCTATCCTATTTTGTATATACAGATAAAAAATGGCCCTTCATTTCTATACCCCCTTTTTTTAGTTTTGTCAGAGATGCTATTTCATTGCCATTTAAATATTGTAGGTGCATGAATTCAACAAAATAATCCAATATAGTTCAGTAGTCCAAAAAAGTAGTGGGTTTTCCATAGGACTGGCACTGTGGGCAGAAGGGTGGAAAGGCAGGAGAGGTGTGGAGAGAAAACATGAGAGGTGGGAGAAGTGTCCCAGACTGTAGAGTTGAAGTGAAGAGAAATGAAGAGAGCCACAGTGGGCATGGGGTAGGGAGTGGGATTCATTGGGTTGGCTATATGTGCTTAGCATATTAATATAGCTTTACTTTTTATACTTTTCTGCTGGATGGTTAAGACCAAGATTAAAGAAAAACTTATATAACAAGAAATGTAACTTTTGTGTCTTCCAAGGTCAGTCAAATCCCCTCATGATTTAACCTGAAACCCTGTACCAGTTTGTAGATCATATATCAGTGTTAGCCATGTGGATGAGTCAGGGCCATTGCTTGACCAATTTGTTCTCTGTGAAAGCCTGAGAGAATGTTTTCTCTCATGGGACTCCCCTTAGGCACACTCTACATCATTGATCACATTCCTCTGTGGCCCTATAATCTCCTTGATCAGAAAATTTGGGACACACCTGAGTTATAGAATGTTACAGTACAGGTTCTCCTATGTCTTGAGTTCTCACTGATCTTGAAAGGCGAGGGCCAAAAGGTTGGCTGTCCTTGCAGCCCTTCTGTTTCTCTAATTTTTGGTCTGCAGACTTAAGTTGTTATCCATCCAGAAGAGAAGCTTAATGATATTATTACCTTATAGCATAGGCAGTTGAGCTGAACCTCATTATCTGTCTGAATACCAAACATCTTTTTTTCTTTTTGAGAGAAACAGAAAATTTTATTTTTCCAAACATATTTACATTAGCATGACTAGTAGGTAATTTTTGACCCTGAAATGTAGGAACTATAGTACAAATTCTTCCTGAGGGCATGTACAGGAGGAGAGCCCATTAGGAAGGGGGCTGCTTGAAGTGAGGTACTTCACTCTGCATAAACTGAACACAGAAACCCTCTGCTCGCTAAGCTCTGGTCACTAGAAGAACTGGGGATACTGACTTCAATTGCTTTTTTTGCACTTTGGGGCCCAGGTACAGAGTAACCTGCCAGTAGTCCTCAGCATCCTCCCAGCTGTTGAAACAGAGGAAAGCCCATGCAAGCTCCCCTGAGCTGGGAAGAGTCTGGGCCAGAGCCACAGCAGAGACAACATGGAGCCCAGCTCTTGCCCAGTGCTCATCCTGGGCCCCAGCACCATGCAGTCAGTTGTGGGCTCCGTGCTTGAATACTAAACATCTTAGACATAACATGGAACAGTTATTTTCCATTAAGTATTGATATGTTAAACTTTAAATCCCTACAGAATGTGAAGAAAAATAATAAAAAATTTAAAAGTTTATAAAAATAGGAAAAAACAATTATATATTATTACACAGAAATTTAGAAATCTAACCATATACAGCATTGTAGTAGGACAGTCCTATGACAGGTGCAACTGTTATGGAAATCAGTGGAAACTCCTTAAAAAAACTAGGACTGGAAACCTCATTCAAACAGCTATCCCCCTACTGGGAATTTTCCCATAGGTCCTGATTTGTTCTGGGTGGGCTGGACATCTTAGATTGTCTTTTGCTTCTCCATTTTGGCATTTTTGAAGCTCCCAATGATCACCCAGACTAGAGGCGTCAGGAAAGGGTGTGTCATAGGTCATCAAGATTGCTACAACAGTTGGTTGGACAGGGTAGTACTCACCAAGGCTCCCATGAATGGGTTGTGTGTTGGGACAGGGGCAGCTGAAGCTCAGCAAACATTCTGCACAGGTGGTGGATGTGGACTGGACTCACCAGATCCCTGTAGCTTCCTAGCTTCCACCTTTGTTGTATAGGTGGAATAGAACCCTGCAGGTCTACCACAGTTCTATGCCAGTGGTGTGTTGGAGCCAGGCTTCTATCTCTTTTGATTGTACTTTTCTGCTGGTTATTTAAGACCAGGTTAAAATGAAACTTGTGCTATTATAATGTTACCTCTTGCTGTCTGTCATTATCAGGTAAGCTTCTTGAGTCATTACTTTTTGAACTATGCACAGAGCCAATCAGCTTCTCTGTCAGTGTCAGCTGCCAGAATGGTCAAGGTCTTTCTTGACCATGTTGCTTTCTGTGAAATCATGGGAGGCTTTTCTCTCTTGGAGATCCTCATTTGGCATACGTTTTTCTCTGTCATCTAGAGACCAGCAGGTTTCTTGCTCAGGAGATTGTTAACTCACCAAAGTTGTAGGATGCTATAGAAAATGTTCCCTCATGATTGCATCTCTCTGCTATTGGAGGGTGAAGGCCAAACTTCTGACTGTTTTTTTAGCCCACTTTTCACTCTAGTTCTGATCTTTAGACTTTAGTTGTTGAACAGTCCGAAGAGAAGATCAGTGATATTGATCTTAATTACCAGATGTAAAGCACAAGTATAAATTTCCTTTTGACAGATACTATCTTCTGTTAAAGGCAAGCAGTTATAAGCTTTGTTAATTTAACCTTCTAGAGGGAAGGGTATTCTCTAATCAAGGGGTTTTAAGTTAACTTTTGATGATTTGTTGAAAATCTAAGCTTTTAAGAGGCTGAAGAGAAAGAACTCAAACTCTGGCTGACCTGGGAGAGGTATGACAGGGAAAAAGGAACATGGACTCTTGTTCTCCCCACTTTGTGGAGGGGTAGAGAATGGTGAAGGGCCTGGAAGTAGTCCAGATTGGGTCAGTGGCAGAGTGGGGATTTGGAGAACACATGGTAGAGAGGAGAGAAGCAGCCTGAGCCACACAACCTGGGCCAGGGGAGCTATGAGTAGGGGGCAAGTCTTTGCAAGTTAGCCCTGGGTGGGCTTAGCTGGACACAGACCACTGTGTTGGAGTATGTAAGTAGTTCAGTGTGGCATTGACTTGGCAGCTGGGGCTGGTGGCCTGAGACTCCAAGGTCCACAACTGTGCACATGGTAGTTGTATAGCAGAGTAGTGGCATTCTACATGGCATTTAGGCAGTGCAGTGAGGGTGACGTGGGTACAGGTCTCATTTTCTTTATGTGCTGCGTGAGCAGGCAAATGAGTGGCTTCCAAGTGCTGTGCAGCAGGCTGTGCTTGTAGGTGCTATGGTCCCATTGTGTGCATGAGTGCTGGTTGGACCTTTGTGGCCTCTGTTGTGGCATTCTACATGAGCTATGCTGTTCTTCCCAGGCTGTAATGAGAGTCAGTGGGCTTGAGCTGTGAAGAACTAGGTGTAAGAGATGCAAGTCTAGGTAGCAGTCCTCTGCAGCCTGGGATCCCTCACCCAGGCCTGGTGCACAGGTGAGTCTGCTGGGAGGAGGCTACCTACAGTTAAACCACCAGGATATGCCTAAACTGGAGGGCAGGAGTGTGAAGAGGGGAAGAGGGTGTCAGAAGAGGCTTGCAGGACATCTTGCATGACCTCCCCATGCTTCCAAAGCTCCCCACTCACTATGAAGCAGAGGCCTCGGTGGGCAGGGAGGAGGGAACTGGAGACAGAGGGGAAAGTTTTAAAGGTACAAATTCTTACTTAATATGAAGCTAGCAGTGAATGTTTCAGGCATGGTCTGAGATGCCAAAGTCACAGTCTCTTTAAGACCTTCTAGACTTGAGATAGGGGTGTAAGTCCTGATAAAGATGAGTACCCTATCTTAGGTTTTGGGAACCATATATTAAAAGTGCAGAGGGGAGAGAGGCCATGTAGGAAGCTCAGCTGTTTATTCCCTCCAGTGGGAGTGAGCTGAATTTGGAGAGCTGAATCAGCTGTAAGAGAGGGGAGAACAAAAGATTTGAAGGGCAGAGGAGTTCTGCCTTAAGGAATTTGGGGGCAGAGAGTGTGATGACTTTTCTGGGGTACAAGGTATAGATAGACATACTTTTGTTCTTCTTCCATGTCTGCTGGTAACAACCTCACATGTGACACTTTTCTTTGCAAGAAGCTAAGTCGTACTCTTTGGGAAGAATGAATGTGCCTGACATCAAAATTTCTTGGTGTCTTACAACTAAAACAGTTAATTTTGGGTAAACCTGAGTTCTTTGTGTCCCAAAATTAAAGAATAAACTTAAGAGAAAAAAATGAATTTGGGAGAATATTTATTGTCTATCATAAGGAAAAAGCTTTTTGTGTATATACTTATCAAAAGGGGTAAGGATGCCACTGTGCTTTCTTTCTCTTGACCTTATATAGATAGGCAGAATGTAGGGGCCTGGCACAAAGGAAATGAATTCAACAGTGTTCAAGAAGAAACGGGTTATCTTGCTTTCCTACTTTATTTTCATTCCAGTTGACGTCCAGGTCCAGAGATGAGGAAGAGCTGTTAAGTTAGCACGCCCAGGACAAGAGTCTTCTTCCTGCAGGGAAGAGTCCGTATCTCTCTATTCTTAATCCAAACTTTTAACCTTTGTTCTTTTTTCCTCTACATTTCTTTTCTTATTTAATTTTTATTCATTTTATTAACAAAAAAAGATAAAATAGCAATCAAATAATTTCAAAAACAGGTTAGTATGACCGTTACAATAATTGCAGCACTGCCTATTGTCCTTCATAGTAGTTATACAGAAAACAAGTTGTACACATGAAAACTTGTCTAAACACTATGAGTACAGACCTTTCTTCTCATTGAACTAAAAAAAAGTAGCTCCATATTTATCATATCTTGTATATACATACATATTTTTTTCACTACAAAATGATCCTATACTTATATCCCAATTTTGTTTTGTTTTGTCAGAGATGGGTATTGCATTGCAGTCAGAGAAGCTGTATTTGGAGAAGTCTTTGAAGAGTCTTTTCATACTTGATGCCAGTCCAAATATTGTAGCTACTTCAATTCAGCAGAATAACCCAATATAGTCCCATAGTCCATAATACTAGTGAGTTACCAGCAAAAATGGCAATTTTCCAAAGCTGTTGAGTTGAGCCTTTCACAGCTCAGTATATTAATATAGCTTCCCTTTTTATACCTCATGGTTACACTTTTCTGCCGGATGGTTAAACCCAAGTTAAAGAAAGACCTATATAACTAAAAATGTAACTTTTGCTATCTAATCAGGTCAGTCAAAACCCCTCAGGATTTACCCTGGAACCATGTACAGCACCTTGGGATCTTCTGTCAGTGTCAGCCATGTGAATGAGTTATGGCCATTGCTTGACAAATTTGTTCTCTGTGAAAGCCTGAGAGAATTTTTTTCTCTGTAGGTGACTCTCCTTAGGCACACTATGCATTGTCAATAACTTTCCTTTGTGGCCCCATATTTCCTTGATTAGAAAATTTGGGATATCATTTGCAGGATGTCACACCAAAGGTTTTCTTATGTCCTGAGTCCTCATGGACCCTAAAGGGACAGGGCCAAAATATTGGCCATATTTTTAGCCCATTAATCTGCCTAATTTTTGGTCTTCAAGCTTTGGTTGTTAAACCAAAAGCGAAGCTTACTGATATAGCTATCCTATAACAGAGGCAATTAATCTTAACATCATTGTCTGTCTGACTATCACATACCTTAGACATAAAATGAAGCTGTTATATTCCAACAACCATAGATGTTCTAATATTTAAATCCCTATAGAATATTAAAAAAATAATTGCACATTTTACATGGATATTTGGAAATCAAACCATATTCAACACTGTAGCAGTATAATCCTGCTACATTTTGTTTTTCTTGTCCCTTGTTTACATTTATTACCTTTTTAAACATACATTTACTTTAAGAAGAATATTGCAATAATTGATATGACATTAGAAGCAGTATGCAGTTAGAAGACCAAAATGACAGGTATTTTAAGCATAGTTTTAGTACTACACATTGCTGTCTGCAGTGTAGTTGCTTAGATCACAGATATCATATCTAGAGTTAGTCAGGGTGAGAATTCTACTCATTAACTGCTTTTTTCAAAAACCTGATAGAAGTTTTAGAATCATTGCCTTAATCATTTTCTTTATATAAATGTATGGTTTTTGCCCCTACCATATTTCTTAACTTCTTTCTGTGTTCTCTTTATGTTGTTTAATCCTTAAGTTCTCTCTTTCCATTTTACTGTGTTGTACCATTCAATTGTTATTTTTTTTTTTTTGAGTTCTTACACTAGGGATGTAATAGAATATTCACACTTGTGGGTCTGGTTTATTTCACTTATGAGTAAATCTTCAAGTTCCATCCACTTATATATGAAGGCTACATGTTTATTTTGCTTTATATCTGAGTAATACTCCATTGTATAAAACCACCACATCTTTTTCATCCATTCCTCAGAAGATGGGCATTTTGGTTGTTTCCAAGATTTGTCTATCATGGGTTGTGCTGCAATGAACATAGGTGCACATATATCACTATGATATGATATTTTCAGATCCTCTGGGAAAATTCCCAGTAGTGGAATAGCAAGATTGAATGGGATTTTCAGTCTTAGTTTTTTGCGGAGTCTCCACACTGATTTTCATAATGGTTGCACCATTGTACATTCCCACTAGCAGTGGAGAAGAGTTCCTTCTTCCCTGCACCCTCTACAACATTTGTTGTTGGTTGATTTCCTTATGATAGCCATTCTTTCAGGGGTGAGAGGGTATGTCAGTTTTGTTATAATTTGGACTTCATGAATGACTAGTGATGTGGAGCATTTTTTCATGTATTGATTTGCTTCTATTTTTCCTCTGAGAAGTATATGTTCACCTCAGATGCCTCTTTTTGGATTGGGTCTTAAAGTTTGGTGCACTAATGCTTTTTAGTTCTTTATAAATTGTACATAGAAGACCTTTGTCTGAGTGCTTATTAGTTAAGATTTTTTCCTAATTTGTGGGTTATCTTTTCACTCTGTTGGTATTTTCTTTTGACATGCAAAATCTTCTCAAAAAGAGGAGTTCCCAATTGTTAATTCTTTCAGGTATTTCTCATACAGTTTGATTTTTGTTCATGAACTGTTTGCCTACTTCTGTGTCTTCAAGATTTCCTCCTACTTTTTCCTCCAGGAAATTTAGCGTTTCTGTTTTAATGTTTAGATCTTTACTCCATTTTGACTTTAGTTTAGTGCATGGTGATAGACCTCAGCATGTAGAGAGCCAATTTTTACAGCACCATTTGTTAGAGAGGCAATTTTTCTTTCAGTAAGCATGTTTGACACCTTTGTCAAATATAAGATGATTGAGTGTGTCTATATTTGCTTCTGCATCTTCTAATCTATAACATTGACCCTCCAGTCTATTACTTTTACAATAACAAGTTTATTTTGTCACAGTGGCTGTGTAGTGTAATTTCAAGTCAGGGATTGTAATGCCTCCTGCCTTGTCATTGTTGCCCAGGATTGCCTTTGCTATTCTAGGACTTTTCTGATTCCAAATTATTTTTAGGAATGATTTCTCTATGTCCGTGAGGTATGTTGGTGGTATTTAATAGGGTTTCCATTAATTCTGTATAACAATTTTGGCCATTTTCACAATGTTTCTGGTTTTTCCTATCCAGAAACACAGAATTTCTTTCCTTTTTCTGAAATCTACTTTGATCTATTTTTTTTAAGAGTACTGTAATTTTCATTGTATAGATCTTTTACTTCTGAAGTTAGATTAATTCTTAAGCATTTTCTTCAGTGCTACTATAAAAGTTTTGTTTCTCTAATTTTCCTCTCATTGTGTTTGTTATCTATGTAGAGGAATGCTACTGATTTTTAGATATGAACTTTGTGTCCTGTAGCTATGCTATTGAATTTGTGTATTACTTCTAGTAGCTTCATGATGGAGTTTTTTTGGTCTTCCAAGTAGACTATCATGTCATCTGCAAATAATGACAGTTTAGCTTCTTCACCTATTCTCATTCCTTTAATTTCTCACTTGTCTTGTGGCTCTAAATAATGATTCCAGAACTTTACTGAATAGGAGTGGTGGTAGAGCACATCCTTGTGTTGTATCTGACCTGAGAGTAAAAGATATTTCAGTTTTTACCCATCTATAATTATGTTAGCAGATGGATTAGCATAGATGGCTTTTTATTAGATTGAGGTAGAGACCATCTAATTCCTATGTTCTGCATAAATTTGAATATGAATGAGTGTTGAACTTTGCCTTTTCTCCATCAATTTAGATGATCATGTGGTTTTTGGATTTGGCTGTATTGATATAGTGTATTACATTTGTAGATTTGCATATGTTGAACTATTCTTGAGTCCCTGAAATGAATCCTACCTGGTCATGGTGTATAATCTTCTTAATAATTTGCTGTATTTTATTTGCTAGGTTTTTGTTGAGGATTTTTGCATCTATGTTCTTGAGGGAGATTGGCCTGTAGTTCTCTTTTTTAGTTGCATCTTTCTCTGGTTTTGCTATCAGTATAATACTTGTCTCCAAGAATGATTTTGGGAGTATTGTTTCCTTTTCAATTTCATTGTAGAGTTTGAGGAATATTTGGATTACATCTTCTCTAAATTTCTGTAGAATTAAGCTATGGATCCATTAGGACCTCTACTTTTCTTTTTTGGTATTTTTTAAATTACATTTTAAATTTCATTGGCTATTATTGGATAATTGATAGTTCTTATATCTTCTTGATCCAGTTTTGGTAATTTTACCTTTCTAGGAATCTCTCCATTTCCTCAGTGTCTTCGATTCTGTGATAGTAAAGATTCTCAAAATAGCTATTGATGATCTTCTGAATTTCCACAAGGTGTGTGGTAGGTAATATTGCCCTATTCATTCCTTATTGCTTGAACTTGAGTTTTTCTTTCCTCTTTTTGATGAGATTAGCTGGGGGCTTATCAATTTTATTTAATCTTTCAAAGAATGAGATTTTTGATTTATTAATTCTTTCCATTGTTTTCTTTATCTCAATTGTATTTATTTCTTCTCTAATCTTTATAATTTCCTCCTGTCTTTCGGCTTTGGGTATGGTTTGCTCTTCTTTTTGTAGATGCTTGAGGTTCAGTATTAGGGTATTTATTTGTTCCTGTTCTGTTTTCCTAGTTTGTGAGTTACAGCTATAAATTTCTGTCTAAGAAATATTTTCATTGCTTTCCATAATTTTCAATAAGTTGTACTTGAATTTTTATTGAATTTTTGATATTATTTAATTTCTTATTTAATTTCATCCATAATCCATTAGTTGCTGAAGAGGGCATTGTTTAATTTCCATGTATTTATGGGGTTTTGTAGTTTCTTTTATATTTCTATTTTAATTGCACTGTGGTCAGATAATATGCATGGGAGAATTTCTATTTTCTTCCATATACATAAGTGTGACCAATGGACTAGTAGGTGTTCTATTTTGGAAAATGTCCCATATTTAGCTGAAATGAATGTGTATTCTGATTGGTTTAGGGGAACACTCTGTATATGTCCACTAAGTCTATTTGTTCCAAATTCTGGTCCAGTTCTGCTGCTTCTTGCTAATTTTTTGTCTACTTGACCTATCATTTTGGATAAAAGAGGTATTAAGGTCTCCTGTTAAGATTGTGGTATTAGATAATTAGATTTCACATGTCCATTAAGATTTGTCTTATATAGTTGGGTGCTCCTGTGTTTGGTGCATACATATTTATGATTGTTACCTATTCCTGTTGTATTTTTCCCCTTAAAAGTATATAGTGACCTTCTTTAATTCATTTCCTCATTATTTGTTTGAAGTTCAGACTGTCTGCAAACAGGATTGACACCCCTGCTTTTTTCTGAGATGCTGGGGCATTGCCTATGAATTTCTGTATAAGTTATGTTTGTTTCTTGTATACAGCATATTGTTAGATTTTACTTACTAATCACTTATGCCAGTCTACTTTTTTAACTGGTGAATTGAATCTGTTTACATTGATGGTTATAATTGAGATGTATTGGCTTATAATTGACATGTTGTTTACCTGCTGTTGTACATCCTTTTTCTCCTGTGTTTAATTGATTGCCATATTTGGTGGGTTCTTTCCATTCTCATTCATGGAGCTGTGATCATTTTTGTCCCCCTGTGGAATATCTTTTTGTAGTCTGTGTAGTGTTGGCTTTATCATCATGAAATTCTTTAGTAGTTCTTTGTCATGGAAGTATTTCACTTCTCCATCAAATTTGAAAGGGAGTTTTTCAGGGTATAGCAGTTTGGGCTGGAATTTATTTTCTTTGAGGAATTGAAGTACTTTGGTCCATGCTCTTCTTGACTTCATGATTTGTGAAGAGAAATCTGCCATTAGTCTGATGGATTTTCCTTTAAATGTGATCTGTTTCTTTTCTCTATGAGCATTTAGTATATTGTTCTTGTCCTGGATTTCTGGAATTTTGATTATTATATGTCTGAGTGTGGTTTTAATTGGGTTGATCTTATTTGGAGTTCTATATGTTTCATTACCTGAATGTCACATTGTTTCCCCATATTTGGGAAGTTTTCTGCCATTACTTCTGTCCATATTCTTTTTATATCATTTGTATTGACTCCTTCTTTCTCACTGATGCCTATTAGTCTTATGTTGTTCATCTTTGTATCATCTTGCACATGTTGCATTATGTTTTTCCTGCATCCTAGTTGTTTTTAAGAGATCCTTTCTTAATTTTTCACTAGCTGCAACGGTGTCTTCAAGGTCTGAAATTCTATCTTCATTTTCATTCAAATGGTTTTGGCAGTTTATGATTGAAGTTTTAGATTCCTGTATATCTCTTTAAATCTGCTTCATGCATTCTATTTCTTTCCTATATTGCTCATTCAAGGATTCCATCATTTTTCTATTCTCTATTTTTTAATCAGCAACTTCTTTAGACACACTTAGTAATTTTTTCATTATAGTCATCATTTCTTTTTTTACTTTAGAAATTATTTCTAATCTGATTTCCTCTATACATTTTTGCCATTGTTTCTTCACTTCAGATGCTATTATTCAGAGATTTCAGGTATGTGACTTCGAATTTATTCTATGCTAGTGTCTCTTGCATTTGTTCTGGGTGGGCTCGGGTCCTAAGAATGCATTTTGCTCCTTCTCTTTGTCATTTTGTATAGCATTGTCCTCTGACCTTTGTTGTACAGCTTTGATGCAGTTATTATCTTAGCCACTACTGATATTCTTTCCCAAGAGATATTATGTGGTTAAGTCAGTTATGTTTTTTATTTACAGAACAACAATTAGTAACACTAATAATTGGTGGTGGTATTCATCAGTTGGAAAACTTTTGTAAGTAATGAGTCTGTATTTTAGACCATAAGAGCAAGTATTATGTCTGTGTAGCTGAGAAGATATTAAATGGGGAATTTGTATTTAAATTAGTTCCCTTAAGTTCTGTATGATCACCTCACTTTAGTGTACCTGGGTCTTCCAGACAGACTGGTTCACCCCAGTTACCTGTTGCACACTCTCTCAATCAAGAGAGAATGCTTGCATAGATCAGGTTCTAGCAAAATGTTTCAGCTTACCTGGTCCAGGTGTATCAGTTCAAACTCATCGAGAGGTGCCTGGCTTTGATCTGGCTATTTTGCTCCACTTCTTCTTGCTGCAATCCATGGAATTAAATCTGCTGTGCCTCCCTGGCAAGATGTTCAGCTCCTAGGCTCTCTGCAGGGAGTTCTACCACAGGGTTCCACAGGAGGCCTCTCTGCTGCAGGAGGTTGTGGTGAGTGCACGGATGGTCCCACATACAAGCTGGAAAGAGATCTGGGGAGTGGGCTAGTGGGCTTCCACACACAAGCTCAACCTGGGCTCTGGTTGGAAAGGGATCTTGTAAGCATGCAGAGCATCCAACATGCATGCCAGGTCAGGGCTCCAGCTGGAATAGGGTCCCAAAATGGGCAAGTAGCTTTTCTTCTACATTTCCAAGCTTCACAAGTAGCTTGATCAACTTAGCTCTTTTTACCAGACTCCATAGTTAAGATGCTTGAACTGGCTATTTATAATAGTTAATTACTTCATTTTGTGATTTGTTGGGTTCTGCTTTATAGCCTAGAGTATGGTCTCAGCTTTGTAAATACTCCATGTATGTCCTAAAATTTTTTTTTGTTCTTTTGGTTTTTTTTTTTTCTTTTATTCTTACCTTGTTTTCTTTGCAGTTTTTTTGCTTCCGTTTGGGCAAAAAAGTTTCAGCATTAGTCAGTAAGAGGCACAGCAAAGGGCTAATTCTGTAGAAATTTAAATTACTCATTGAAAGAGTAGAGTGTGGGCCCTGGAGAAAGAAATGAGGTAGGGGAGACAGACAGACAGACAGACAGACAGACAGACAGACAGACAGACCGACCATGAACTTAGTGCAGTATAGTCCTGGGGATATTGATGTGTTTTTTGGTAGTGGAAATGACATAGGGATGTGAAACTCCCAAGATGAAAGATATCTGGGATGAGTTTATATTCTCTAAAAGCAAAGAATGAATTTTAGGAACAACAGGATATACTTATTAAGGGAAAGAAAGATTCTGTCTAGGAGAGGGATAGAAGGGGATCTGACTGGGTTTCCCAGGAATCTGTCTTTTTTAGGAATTTTTATAGAGCAACATCATGAGGTGAGGTTGGTCTAAGGTAGAAAACATGGAAACTTGAAAGGTGGTTATGAAATGGGGCAAAACTATGGTCCAGCAATAAGATTAATTATTTGAGTAAGATTTATTAAATTGAGATCAAATGAGCAAGCAAGCATGAATATAGAATGGGGACTCTTCCTGTGGAGTTGGGTTAGTAACTCTTCCTGGCTTCCCAAGGTGATTAATACCTATGTAGAATATCAATCCCAGATGCCCATCCCTAGGGAGGTATGTGGCTGCATTTGTTCAGTCTTTTGTCTTGAGGCCTGGCCCACAGTAGAAATGTCTGTCTATCTCTCATTTGTGTTCCATACTGGTTCCTTCAAGGCCTTGCCCAGTCTGACTACCTATAATATTTCTGTGTAGCTCAGCTGCCTGCAACAGAAATTTGAGGAATTTGTGAATCTGTAGGAAGTTTTGGTTAGGCATTTGGAAAACCATAGCTCACCCAAAGAAAGAAATAGCTTATTTATAGGAACCTGCCTATTTCGTAGGTGAGAAGACATAATCTGTTCACAGCAGAAAGAATTCCATCTTCAAGTAAAAATAAAATGATTGAATCTATTCATAAGTGAAAGAGAATGGTAAAAGTTTATTCCGGAAGAAAAGAAAGAAAGAAAAAATAACTGAGCTTTTATCCTGAAGCTCCAGTTTTCATTTTTAATTATTCTTTCTTTTTTCTTCCCATCTTTATTTCTTCTACCTTATGTTATACATGTAATAATTGGTTAATTACAAACCATACTCTTCATACTTATAAATTTTGAGTGCTTGTCTTAGCAGTAACTAAGAAAGATTATGTTTGAAAATACTTTACTACAATGGTGATGGTGAAATTTGTAATTTTACAGTCTTTCAATTTTAGCTTTATAATTTTAGAAGCTGTATTATGTAGTGAATACAAATTTAGAATATTTGTATCTTTCTTGTAAATTGAAGCCTTTGTCATTATGAAGTGTCCCTCCTTACCTCTAGTAATGCTTATTGCCTTAGAGTATATATTTTTATTAATGTTAAAGATTTCATGTTATCTTTGGGATTGTGTTGACATGGGATATTTAGTGCTCAATTTTCTGTTATCATTATATACTTTTATATGCATTAGTATTGAGGCCAGGAGATAGACAAGGATAGGGATCTGGGTAAACCAAAATAAGCCCTGGGAAAACTGGAAAACAAAGGAAAGAAGTTCATTGAGTTCTGACTTGGGAAGCTAGAGGACATCTGTTCTGCTGACATCAGAAGCTTACTTAAAGATGGTGGCCCCATTGTTTAAAAGTGCATGGGTCTAGGTGAACTGAGATAAGCCTTTGGAAATTGGGGTGTGAGGTAAGACTTTATAACATCAGAGGCCCAGCTAAACACGGAACCCACATTGTTTCATTTTCACACACCCACCAAGGTAGCCCAAGAAGGAACACATAAACCTCTGAAGGTGAGTGCATTCTCAGTGTCTTCCCTTGGTGTCCTTTCTAGCTAGCAAGAGCTCTTCTTTGCTTTCTTTAATAAGCCACTCTTTGTGTAGCCCTCATTTTATGTATACATTGACTTCATTTTTCATCATCCTTAGGAGAGGAGCCCAGAGAGAAAGCTGGTAATAGTATAGTTTTAAAGATATACAGATCTATAATCTTTTAATTGAGGATCTAAATTTATAGATTGGAAAATAATTTTACCTAAGAAAATAATATACTGGAGGCAGATTACAAAATAATAATTCAAGCCACCATCTAAGCAGAGCAGTGAAAATGGAAAAAAATATTTTCCTGAATTTCGGTTTACTCATATAGATGTTGCTGATGTTGAAAAAGTTCTACCAAGCATAGAAGTAGAAAGTCCTTAGGAAGTTTGTCAGTTCTTATATAAAGAATTTGTTTTTTCTTTCCTAGAGTGAATGCTACTATCAAGGATACATCAAAGAATATCCATATTCTATTGTCACACTCAGCACATGCTCTGGATTGAGGTTGTTTTTTATTGTTAATTAGAGAATATTTGTCTGCAGTGAATCTCTTCTGTTTATATTAAGTGTGAGGCTAAAGGAAGACTTTTACTTGAAATTAAGTTTTTGCAAAGGATATCCTCCTCTGAACTCATTTCTCCTGCTTTTATTTCTTCTACCTTTCCTTACTCATGAGACTATTGTAATTCCCTGAATTTTGGGCTGCTTAGTCTCCTTGCCCTGCTTCTTATTTTTCTTAATCATGGAAATGACAATTGAATATATTTGATTGTTGTAAGTTGGAGGAGATAAATTTAGAGTGGATGAATGATCAGTGAATAGATTATTTATAAAAACTACTCTATGTTTCAGTGTTGAGAAAGATAGATAAAGATAAAGCAGCCTTGCTTTTTATCAAGGAAATAATCTGCATTATGAGGTGGCAAGTTATATATAAGTGAATAATTATTAGTATCACACATATTTTTAATAACATCACTCTCACACTCTTCAAGAATGTTGTTTCCTTTTTTTCTGATTTAGAGGAGCTTCCATTCTGTCAGAAAATTCTCCATGTTTGTTTTGTAATGTGGCACCCTTATATTTACAAATATTTTTCAATTCCTCCTTCATAAAATTCTGAATTTTTTTCTTATTCTCACTTAAACTGTTACCTAAATTCAAAAAAGGATAGTTATACAAGTTGTTAGAAATCTTGTTTTGATTACTTATTTAGACCATATAGCAATATAAAATGAATACGTTTCATTACGTATTTAACAATAAATTTTATATTTATGAATAAAATTGTTCTTTTACTCTTTTAGTATATATGCATCTCTTGTAGTAATTATTCAAAAACATTTCCAATTAGAAAAAAAATCATCAAGATTTCTGTGTGCTAACAATTTAATTTGTCACTGACGTGGATAATGGGAGATCATTTCTATGCTTTAATACTATGCTCCTTGTAAATTAATTAGGTGTTTTCTGCTTCCTTTCTAACTATAAAAATTAATATGCAAAGTTGGTGTTGTGGATTAGAGAAATTATGTTTCCCAAAATTTATCCCTAGCACAAAACATAGAGCAAAATATTGGAATCAAAATGTACCATATCTTCACTATATTTTTCTTTTATGGATTATGTCAATCTCATAATATAAATTTAATTAATAACACTTGAGTTTTTCCTCAATTTTACAGAGGAATATTGCAGTTTGAAAATGTTTCTTATGGAATTGAACCTCTGGATTCTTCATCTGAATTTCAGCATATTCTTTATCAGTTGGGGAATGAAAACAGTGAGCATGCAATTTTTACTCAAAATAGCAGAAGCATGGAAAAATACCCGGTGGACTATAACATTTTTATAAGTGAGAAAGTGAGTTGTGTATGTTTTATTACTATTTTCAAAGTAATTATTGCTTTTATTTATAAATATATTAGCCTGTTGAGCACTGTTATCAAATATTATCATTTTTGGTACCGTCTTTTATTAATCTAATATTTCCTGGATACCATCCTTTACTTTTCTCTTCCATCTTCTTGTAAGTCACTGTAGTTTAGTTCTATTTGTTACACCTCATAATAAGCATTGCTTCTCCCTTTGGATGAACAGCTAACTAGTATCTATAAATTCTGGGTTTTGTGTAACTTCTGCCTGCCTGTTTCTATATCTCCTCTGAATTGAATTTTTAATGGCCGTATCCTCTTAATCTTTCTCCTTTTCTGTAGCTGCTGTGTGGGTGTATTGATATGTCGTAGCTTACAAGGATGAGAATGAGAATTCTTTTGCAAGGAGCAATATATATATAGATTTTAAGGTTGCAATCTAAGGCATTAAGCAAAGAAACTGAGTGAAAAGAGAATCCTAGAAACATAATCACTTTAATACCTTAGAATTCCTGAGAAAAAAAAATTATTCAATGATGTTTAAGTACTGGGGAATGAATTTAGGGCCTTTGATGTCCTAAATCCCCACTATGCATAGTTTTACTTTGAGAAGATTCTTGATTCCATGTGTGAGTGAGAACATGTGGTACTTATCTTTCTGTGCCTGGCTTGTTTCTCTGAAGTTAACTATCCACAGTGCCATGATTCCATTTAAGTTACAAGTGATATGATTTCACTTTTTTGTTTGTTTCCTTTGGCTTTACCAGGGACACAACCCAATACCTTTGCATTCAGCTGCATCCCCAGACTTTTAAAAGTATTTTAAAATTTGAAACAGGGTTATGCTAAATCTTCA
This sequence comes from Octodon degus, assembly GCF_000260255.1. Taxonomy (NCBI): domain Eukaryota; kingdom Metazoa; phylum Chordata; class Mammalia; order Rodentia; family Octodontidae; genus Octodon; species Octodon degus. The sequence continues at coordinate 2,502,378 of NW_004524664.1, read as the reverse complement.
CCTTCCAGATCTGGGCTCAAACTTGTGATCACCATTTTTTATCATCCCAGAATACTGAGATTATAGGCATGTACCATTCTACCTGGACCAGGATTATAATATTTTAATGGATTAGTAACATTCCATTGTATTTGTCTGCTACATCTGTTCACTAGGAGATAAGTATTTAAGTTGCTTTAATTTCTTGCCTTAAATATAAGTACATTTTATAAATTAGAACTAAAATCCTCTTGTAATGGCAGATAATGAGAAACACCCATGGGTGCAGAGAGGTTACAAGCAAGTTTTATTCAGGTGCCAGATAGTGATCAGTGAATGCCAAAGCATACGGGGTTTTGTTATCTGGGGTGTTTACATATTAACATGTTCACTCAGTTACCACAGCAATTACATTAGTTAGCTTTTGGAAATTCACAAGAATTTGCACAGGTTTAGGAGCCTGCCAGTCACAAGATTTACATTTCTAGGTGCCCAATATCAGGCAAAATTTGGTTAATCTTAGCTCATCCACAGTTTATTTTATCTATCTGTTCCTCTAGATAATCAGCTGTTCCTCCCTTTAGAGGCTTAATGGTCAATCAGCTAACATTAGGAGTGAGGAGTGGAGTTCATCTAGTGTTTAGGGGGCTCATAAGGTGAGGGTAGAAATAAAATGAAGTCCTTTATTTTCAAATTCTATAAATGTAAGAAGAAAAATATGAAGAAATTGCAGATTGGACTGTCATAAATTGAAAAAGAAATGAAGAAGCCTGAATAAATTAAAAGGAATCTAGATAATGAAAGAGAAGTGTTATCAAAATAAGCAGAAAAAACACTTGCTTGGGGCTGGGGAGATGGCTTAGTGGAATAGACATTTTATATACAATGGAGCACTTCTCTGCCACAAGCCAGGGTAAATTTGGGTCATTTGTGGGAAATAGATGCACTTCTGAGACCAAGTTTTAGTGAAATAACTCAGACACAAGTTTAAATCTTATATTGTTTTTCTTATATAAGAAAGCCAAAGTATAAACAAAGAACAAAATAAAAGATTTATGAAAATGGAGAAATAGGATAAATGGTTAGATCGAGAGTCGGTGGGCAGGTACAGAGAGAGAAAGGGAAGAGAATGAAGAAAGAATTCACATGTGTTATTTACATGAACAGCTGCTCACAAGGCAGTAATCATTATGTTCTGCAAACATGTGCAGTACTAATGCAAAATTAAAACGGAAAATCTAATAGCCAGCCTAGTTCTATTTCCAGGAAAACTTGGGTAAACATGATTCATCTTCCAGCCTTGTTCTTAATATATTTCTCCTCATTCATATCTCTGTCTTATCCCCTTTCTTTCTTAACCACACCCATCTCATATCAGGGCAAAAATCATTCCACTAAGGGGACAGTCATTTTGCTATATAACCGTATAATTTGCTTCTATAGTTAAAGGCATCAGGCCAATAACTGCCATAGTTTGACAGTAGCCAGGCTGTGCTGGTGACTGTTATTGCTAATACTACTTTAGGCTGGATGTCATACCTGTTGTAATCAGTTTTCTTCTTTATATAATAACGTTGTAGTTTTATTGGGTCATTACCATCACTGGAGTCCAGTGCTAAGCAATTTGTTACTGAGCCAAATAGTTAGCAACTTCACATCCTTAATACCTTAGGAAGGTTCTTCAGGTAGACCCAAAGACCAAGAACCACCTACATCTAGAAGACACTCTTGAGGGACAGACATTTCCTCGGGAAGCCTCAATGCTAAGGGTAGAGCTATTTACATAATAAATCTACAAGAATCAACACAGAAATCAAAGCAAAGTAAAATATAGAAAATGAGAATGCACAAAAACAAAATGCAACACCAGACCCTTAATTACTGATGAAAATGCCAGAGCACAGTAATTTTGAAATTGGAAACCAACCACTGGAACCTTCTGAAATGATAGCAGCAGAGGGGAAAAAGCAAATGGAAGAGGCTGTGCAAAAATAATCTCTAAGATGCAAAAATAATAACAAAAATGAAAAACACTAAAGCAGATAAAGACTTTAAACAAAAAATAGTAGAGTTCAGGAAAATGATGGAAACCATGAGAGCCCACCATAGGAAAGCAATGGAATCTATGAAACTAAATCAAAAATCAATCCAAGAGGTTCGAAACTTCATTAAAAGCATTTGCAACAGGTTTAATGAGAGGACAGAACAGCAGATCTAGAAGACAAGATTTCAACTAGCTATGAGGAAAGGAAACATTAAAAATATCATGAAATCATGAAAAACCAATCCAACAGATACAAGATGAAGCGAAGATTGATTGGAGTCAGGAAATTGGTGACAGCACAAAAGCCATAAAAAACTTATTTTAAAAAAAACCCTTCTTCACAAAAACAATAGCAAAAAACTTCCTAAACATGGATAAAGATCTTTACACATATCTAAATGAAGCCTATAGGAATTCAAACTGGCATGGGCAAAATAAATCTACACCAAGGCATATACTCAATGACATTACAGAAATTCAGCACAATTAAAAGTGGCTGGGCAGGCGAGATAGCTCAGTGGACTACGCACCTGCTTAGGCAGGCACAGAGGCCAGGGTTTGATCTCCAGCAACATATGCTATGACAGCACCAATCTCAGGTGCACTGAGCTGGCTATTGAGACCAGGCATGGTGGTACACACTGTAATCCCAGCACTGGGGAGGCTGAAAACAGGAAGACCACTAGCAGTCTGAGCTGCATAGTGTGACCTTGTACCAAATACATATAAATAAATAAATAAATAAATAAATAAATAGGTCTACAGAAAAGAAATCACCTATAAAAGAAAGACCATCAGAATCACAGCAGATTTCTCAAATCAAGGAGAGTTTGGACTGAGGTATTTCAAGCTCTGAAAGAAAACAATCTTCATGCCAGACTGACATAACTTGCAAAGTTACCTTTTAAAATAAATGTAGAGGGGCTGGGGAGAAGGCTCAGTGGAATAAGTGCTTTCCTGGCAAGCACAAGGGCCTGAGTTCAATCCCCAGTTCTGCCAAAAATAATAAAATAATGTAGAAATAAGATAAATGCAACTAAAAAATTCATGAACACCAAACTAATACTTCAAAGTGCTCTGAAGGATATATTAGAGAAAACAAAGGCCATAAGCAAAGGAATACCAATAGAAAGACCATGCAGCACAAGCAGGAACCAATAACAAAATAACCTGAAAAATATAAGCCAGTATATCAACAATGATCCATAAAGTATACCCATCAACATAAATGACCTCAACTCACCCATCAAAATAAACTAACAGAATTAATGAAAAAGGAAAATTCAACAATATGCTGTGCTCAAGAAATACATTTAACTCCAAAATAAATTCATAGACTGAAAGTCAAAGCATGGAAAACAATATTCCATGTCACAGGAACCTAGGGGGAAAGAAGCAAAATTAGCTATTGTATTTGCAGACAATGCAAACTTCAAGCCAAGACTGATAAAGAAAAAAGTCGAAGAAAGTTATTACATACTTGTTAAAGGAAAACTCCAAAGAGAAATAACAGTCATAAATATTTATGCACCAAATAACTAGAGCACCAAACTACATAAAACAAATTGGAACAAACATGAAATATCAAAGAAGCACTAACACTTTTGCAATGAGAAACCTTAGTATCCCACTCTCACGAGATAGATCAACTGCACAAAATATTAACAAAGAAATACCTGAACCAAACCAAACCTGTAAACAAATGGAAGTTGTAGATGTCTACAGTGTTCCACCCTACAACATCATAATGCAGATTCTTTTTAGTTGCACATTGAATATTTTCCAAAAATAGACAATATACTAGTCCTTAAAATATGATTAAGTAATTACAAAGTAATTGAAATTATCCCATGCATATTTTGTTCATATTGTAATCACATTGTAATTCAATTTCCAAAAAAACATATCAACTACATAAAAATGTGAAAATTGAACAACAGACTTTTGAAAAACAAATGAGTCACAGAGGAAATTAAATAAGACATTAAACATCTACAATCAAATGATAGTATTGATATAACATACTGAAAATTATGGGACACAAACAAATCCTACAAAGGAAATTTATAGCAATGAAGTTTCAGTTCAGGAAACCAGAATAAGGGCGAATAACCTAATGTTGAACCTCAAACTTCAGTAAAAAGAGCTCATATGAGGAAGGTAAGTGTAAAGATGAGCAGAAATCCATGCAGCTCAAACTAAGAAAAATAGCACAAAGTATAAGAGTTAGGTTTTTGTGAGATAAAATAAAATTGATAAACTCTTAGCAATCTTCATTTAAAAAGCAAAAGCTTGGGGCTGGGGATATAGCTTAACAGCAAAAGTGCGTACTTGGTAAGTACAAGGTCCTGAGTTTGATCCCCCCATGCCAAGAAAAAAATGGGAAGACTCAAATTTAAGCAATTGGAAATGAAATGGGGTAAATTATAATCACAGATCCTACAGAAAACCAGATGGCCAGTACCTATTTCAAGAACTTGTACTCTTTAAAAAAAAGAAGAAGAGCTTGTACTCTAATAAGTTGGAAAATGCAGAAGACATGGACAGATCCATAGACATATGAATTATGAAAACTTAACAAAATATAAAAATTCTAAATAACTCAATATCAGTCAAAGAATTAAATATAATTAAAAATTACCACAAAGAAAAGTCTAGGTCTTAATGAATTCACTGTTGAATTCTAAAATGTTGGGAAAAGAACTAATGCTGTGAATGCTGAAACTTTTTAATAAAATTAATAGAGAAGCAACTTTTTCCAAAATCATTCCTGGAAGCAGTACCATGAAACCAAAACCAGAGAAGGTAGGGATCAAACTAAAAAGAAAAATTATAGTCCAATTTCCCTAATGAACCAATATACAAAAATCCTTGATGCGATACTTGCAACAGAATCCAGCAAATCATCAAGAAGATTGTATACTTTGATAAAGCAGGATTCATCCCAGGGATCTGCACAGGTGGACCACATCTGGAAGAAGCCACAGGGCACAGCAGCTATCAGAGCACATCAGGTCCACTTTAATGGGGCACAGCAGAAGGAACTGAGGACAGCAGCCAGAAGCAAGCCAGACCTGTACTATCGAGTTCAAGTTCTAGACCTGGTGAGCTGAGATGTGCTGCTAGGCCCAGTGGGGCCCAGACTGAGGCCCAGATCAACTGGAGCATCTTTGCAGCACAGAGGTGTCAGGTTGGCAAACATTTCATGAACAAAAATCAAATTGCCTGGGAAATACTAGAAAGAATTAACAACTGGCGCCTCCTCTTATTGAGAAGTTTCTGCCTGTCAAAATAAATTACCGACAGAGTGAAAAGACAACCCCCAAATTTGGAAAAAAATCTTAACTACTAAGCACTCAGACAAAGGAATTCTATCCAAATAATATAAAGAACTGAAAAAAAATTTCTACCCCAAATTTTAAAGACTCAATCCAAAAATTGGCATGTGAGATGAATACATATTTCTCAGAGGAAGACATGCAAGTGGCAAATAAATACATAAAAAAATGTTCCATAGCACTGCTGGTGGGAACGTAGACTGGTACAACCACTATGGAAATCAGTGTGGAGACTCCTCAAAAAACTAGGGCTGGAAATCCCATTCAATCCATGTATTCCCCTTCTCAGTATTTTCCCAAGATATCTGAAAATATCATACCATAGTTGTATATGTGCACCCATATTTATAGCAGCACAATTTGCCATAGCCAAATCTTAGAAACAACCAAAATTCCCATACCCTGAGGAGTGGATTAAATAGATGTGGTATTTTTATGCAATGGATGGAGTATTACTCAAGACAAACTTGAAGACTTTATAGCAAGTGGATGCAACTAGAGGCTATACTCATATATGAAGTAAATCAGACCCACATGTATAAATATTGTATTGTCTCCCTAGTATAAAAACATGAAAGAATAAATAAAACTTGAAAGGTAAAGAAGTTATAGTGAAATAGAAAGAAACTGAACTTAAGGATTAAGCAATGAAGATGGGAGACATGAGAGAAGATAGGGAAAAAAGGGAGAAACACTCAAAAATATATACAGGATAGCTCAGATGATTGCAATAATAATTTCCATTAATGTTTTGAGAATAGCAATTAATGGGTAGAATGTTCAACTTAACTAATTCTATATGCTGATATCTACAGTCTAAGCAACTACATGTAGGACAGCAATGTATAATATAAAAATGATGTTTGAATACCTGTTATCTTGGTCTTCTAAATGTGTACCATTTTTAATCTCTTATCAATTATTATATTCTTGTTAAAATAAATTTTTAAAAAAGTAAAAATAAGACAAGAAAAAAATTAAGGTTTCTTGAAACCAAGTGGTAATATTCAATTATTTGTCCCATCTTGTATGACTGTATCTGTTAATATGAGAAACAGATATAACAATAATAACAGATGATATATCAATCATTGTTAATCAGCTATTCTTGCTTTGAAAATCTATAATATATGTATCATTGTATGTTACCCTGTTTGTCTTTGTTTGTGCTATTTGTTTTTGCTTTTGTTTTTATTTTTCAAAAGAAAAGAAAATTTAAAAAGATAAATGTAATAGAAAATATTAACTGAATGAAAGACAAAAATCACATGATTATTTGAATAGATGCAGAAAAAGTATTTGTCAAAATCTAACACCCATTCATGATAAAAACAACCCTACAAAAATTTGAATATATGGTCTATGTCTCAATGTCATAAAAGTCATCTATGATAAAACAATACCTACTATCATAATAAATGGTCAAAAATGGAGTGACTTTACTCTGAAATCAGAAAGAAGACATGATTTCCAATATCACCACTCCTATTTATTATAGTTGTAGAAACATCAGCCAGAGAAATTAGGCCAGGGGGGAGGGTATAATTATAAGAATGGAAGAAGTATCTTATTTGCAGATGACATGATAGTCTATATAGAAGACCTGCAAAACTCCAGCAAAACACTTGTAGATTTAATAATCAAATTGAGTAGTGTAGCTGGTTACAAAGTTAACACTCAAAAATTATTAGCATTCCTGTACACAAACAATAAACTCAGAGAAATTAGGGAAATCACATTCTTTACAAGAGCATCCCCCCAAAATGAAATACTTAGTCAATCTGTCAAAAGATTTTAAAGATATGTACATTGAATATTACATTACTCTGGAGAAGGAGAACGAAGAGGATCTTAGAAAAATGGAAAGCTATCCCTTGCTTATGGATAAGAAGAAGCAACAATGAAAATGGGAATACACCTAAAATGTTTATACAGATTTTAAGGCAATCCTGATCAAAATGCAATTGGTATACTTCATAAAACTAGAGAAAAAACTTCTAAAATTCACTTGGAGACAAGAGTCCTAAATAGCAAAAGCAATTCTGGGGAACAAAGGCAAGTCAGGAGGCATCACAATCACTGACTTGAAATTAGACTACAAAGCTACACTGATAAAATCAGCATGGTACTTGCAAAAGGAACCCAGGCCTCAATGGAACAGATTAGTAGGTGCAGATACAACTCCCAACACACTCAGCCTCCTTAGTTTTGAAAAAGAGGCCAAACATGTTATGTGGAAGAAAAATAGTGTCTTTAATAAATGGTGATGCAGGGGCCAGGGCCTGGCAAGTACAAGGACTTGAGTTCAATCCCCAGTTCTGCCAAAAAATAAATAAATAAAATAAAATATAAAAGTTGCTGGAAAAACTGGCTTTCCACATTATTATTACTATGATTAAAGCTATTTCCATGATTACCACTGTGCACTAAAATAAGTCAAAATGGATCCAAGATCTAAATATTAAAATAAAAACCATCTACAGAAAAGAAAGTAGGTAGAAATCTTAATGACATAGGTATAGGTACACAGTTTATTAGCATAATCCAGATCACACTGGAAATACTATAAGGAGTCAACAATGGTATATCATCTTATTAAGAATTTGCACAACAAAAGTCAAAAACAAAATGAGAAGACAGCCACTCGGGAAAAGAAACCTTAGGACTTATATGTAGAATATATGAACAACTGCAAGAGGTAAGGCACCCACATTCAAACACATAATCCAAAAATAGGCATCTGAGATGAAACAGAAAATCATGAAAAAATGTACACTATTAGTCATGTGAGCAATGTAAATTAAAACCACATTGATATTCTATCCCCAGAAATAATGGTTATCATCAAGAAATCAACCAATGGCAAATACCTGAGGGCCTATGGGGAAAAGGAACACTTTTCCACTGTTGGTGGGAATGTAGTATGGTACAATCACTATGGAAATCAGTATGGAAATAGCTTATAAACTAGAATTAAAATTTCCAGTAGATATTTAAGCTATTTCTCTGCTTCATATCTTCCTGGAAGAATTAAAAACATCATATCACAGAGATATATGTGCTCCCATGTTTATGGCAGTGAAATTTATAATAGCTAAGTCTTAGAAATAGCCAGAATGGCTATCAACCAAGCAATGGATGAAAAGATGTGGTCTTTTTATACTGTCTGTTACTTTCCTCTCATTGCTGGGACAAATACCCAACATCCAAAATGAAGGAAGGATTTATTTAGCTCACAGTCACTGGAGGTCTTAGTCCATACTCAGCTGGCTCCAAGGCAGAGTAGCACATGGCAGAAAGCAATTGTTCATGGTGATGGCAAAGAGCAGAGAGCAAAGGAAGTGGCAGCAGCTTAGGCAGGTATCTAGCCTCTTTCTTTCCCTTCCTTGTGTTATAATGCAGAGTATTTGCCCCAGAGCACTCACACCTATAATCCCAGCATTGGATCATGAATCAATCACAAACTCCCAAAGCCACTCCATGACCACATGAGGCTTTGCAAGGTCAACCACATACAAACCATAGCATGTACTATGCAGTACTACTCATCCATTAAGGACAAGCTTGACACTTATACAGGTAAATGGGTACAACTTCAGACCATACTCATAAGTGAAATAATCACACTTCTATTTGTAAACATATTTTCTCACTGAGAAACTACAAGAGTAAATAAGGTTCAAAATGTAGAATAGGTACACTAGGATGAGGGAAGGGGAAAGAAGGAAATGAAAAGAGAAACATATACTTACTATACTACTAGTTTATCTTAGTTCATTGAATATAAAGGTTTGTTCTTATATCTTTTGGAGAATATTTTATGCCTATATGTTATATTCTGAGTAGCTACTGTTATCTTAAGATAACATATATGCAATGTATTAACTACTGTTATTCTCCTATTATTTTGTTTGCAACTATTTTAAGGTGTTTTCCCCATAAAATAAAAAAGAAAATCTATCCTCATTAAGCCATTTGAAATTCATTAAACAATGGATTTAGGCCATTAAGACATCAAAGTAGGATTCTTTTTTACTGAATCTTTAATAAGCATAAGAAATTTGCTTCAATCTCCAGTCTTTCCTCATTTTTTGGTTCTAGGAATAAGGAACTTTATGGATGGGCTCACTAATGCATCTCTGATGAAGAAACATTGATCTTATTGGATTTGAATTCTTGGTTTAATGCTGATATCTAGCTTCTTGTAGAACCACTGAAAGTGTAGTGACAAACAGAATCATGTCTTAGTAAGGTTTGTGTGATGATGAAGATGATGAAAAAGCTTTACTTGACAAATTTCCATGCCTTGTACACTATATAATCATGTTTTACTTATATAAAATTTTCTTAAACTCTCTTGCAAGTTTTGTTTTTAAAAAAAACCTTATGCGACATTTGTTATGTTTAGTATTTGAAAACAGTACTCTTAAGATGTCTATTTTTCATAATTGGGAACTTGGTAATTGGACTACCTCTCATACCAAAGACATACAATCATATAAAAATAGAACTCAAAACTGAAAAATATGAGATACATGTTCTGGGATAAGATTTGGAAAAAGTTATGATAATAGATAAGTAGACACATATCTCTATTTAAAGCTGTTTTGCCCTAATGTTATTTTTAAAATCAGACTTTATTGGTACATTTTAGATGTACATAATGATTACATTCATCATAGAGACTGTGTGCCTGTACATGGCATAACTTAATTCTTTTTTCCCATCCTTCGACCTTCCCTTCAGCCCTTCCTCCCTCCTGTTGACAAAAAAATTTGCTTCTGCTTTTTCATTCTCTCACATTTTTTTCTTTCTTTCCTTTTTTTGTGTGTGTTTTTAGGGGAGGGTCTATGGGGTGTTCAGGGTCACACTACTAGATCAGACTCGTGGTGATTCTCCTGTTTACTACAGATATCTCAAAATGACATATACTCCCAAGTGCTGGGATTGCAGGCACACACCACCACTCCCAGTCTCAACATGCCCTAGGGACAGGGCTGGCTCAGCAGGCCAAGGAATCGAACCTCTGGCACCCACGCCTGTTTGCAGGCACTTTAATCCCCTGAGCTATTTGGCTGGCCCTTTCTCTCACATTTCTAACTTTCCCCTTCTTTCCTCCCCTTCCATCTCTCCTTTGTTCCTTCCTTATTTGAACATTTTCTTCCTAATTCACAATGCTTTTTATATTTTGTTCTTTATTTATGCTTTGGGTTTCTCACACCAGAAAAAAACAGTGTGGTATTCACACATGAGTGTCTGTTTTGTTTCATTTATGAGTATGATCTCATTCAACAAGAGTAAAATTAAATTTTAACTGAATACAATGGAAAGTGATGAAATTGATTTTATGGAACCATTTGGTAGTTCTAAAGCTAAAGTAATAAATATGAAACCCCAGATAGTGGGTTTTACAGCAGCAGATATATGAGAGCTGAAAAATGTATTAGAAGAAACATAAAACCATCAAGAACTCAACACTGAAACAAAAACACAGGAAATACAGGAAAAGAATGAGTAGAAAAAAATACTATTTGAAGCACTTGAACTTTCCAGAGGAGAGAAAATGGATCAAAAGATAATATTTTATAAGAATTCGGCTGAATATTTTCCAAAATTGATGAAAGAGAAACCCATTGAATGAAATTTTAATGAAGTGTAATGACTCAGATGCAAGATTAATAGAATTATCCTCCTAGATATCTCATAGTAGGGCTGCAGGAAATCAAAGAACAACAAAGAATCCTTAGCACACATACACAGTGAATCATTTGCATGTAAGGTTTGTAGTACCACTTTATTTCTAAGGCATAACAGGAATCACAAGTAAACTGACTGTAAATAGTGTGGTAAAAGCTTTAGTTGTCTCCATTTAAATTGAAGAAATACCTTACTGGAGAGAAGAAGGCTTGTAATTTCTTGATTCCTTTCCCACTCATGAAAGTACTCAGAGTTGAGTGAAACCCTATGCAACAGATATGGGAAACCTTCCATTTCTTACACAATCTTTTGAGCGGCGAAGTGAATCTGTGACAAGTGGTAATTGATGAATGGCCATGTGTGGGAAAGCCTTCTATCATCCCTGTCCAAATGAAACGATAAAATAACTCTTACTGGTGTTCATTGGAGTCTGGTTTTAAAGTGGTTCTCTGTACGTTTGGTTTCTGCTTCTTTTTAAAAAGGCATTGAAATATAATATTGCTGGGATTATTTGTAAGCCTTAGCACATGTCATTAATAGGTAGGATTTTTTTCTTTAAATGAGTTCAACTTTTTCTTTTTCCATTTATGTGGTATCCAGGTCCTTTGAGGTATATTTCCAAAGTGATAGGTTAATTTTTACATAGCTTAGTTGTTTTCTGATTAATAGATATTTGAAAAATGAACATTTTTCATTGCTAAGCAGCTCTAGTTTCTGGTTGGCTGAAGAAACATTTTGATTTTAATTCACTATCTGACTTTTTCCTCTGTAACTTGGGAATGACACTCTTTCTAGGTCTCTACATTTTAAACAGTGCTCTCCAGAATTTTACAAGTAAAATATTTATAAAAATTATGATGTATGAAACTGTCCTACCAATTTGGTTTGAAACTGTCTCATTGCTATTTGTTTCTCAATAAAATTATGGAAAAAAATTATGATGTAATCTCAGCTACAAGGCTAGCTTTGCAGAAAGATTAAAATTGTATTTTTCCTTCTGGCCTTCATCAGAGAAATGCAAATCAACTGACAACTGAAGTTACTATCTTTTTCAATATCTTCATAATGTTTTATAGCTTATAGGATATAAATATATCACTTTTTAAGTAATTTACTCTTAGTGTATTTTGAATATATTTGCAGATGGGAGCATCTTAGTTTCTTTTCAGACAGCTGTGAATAAGTATACATACTAATGATTTTCTTCCTTGCAACCCTTCGGAATGTATCAGTTCTAAAATTTTTGGTGACATTTAGGATTTTCTATATATAAGATTATACTGTCAACATATCACATAGATTAACCACTTCTTTTCCATTTTTTATGTATTTAGTACAGGGTCTACATAGTCTCACTACACAGATCGGACTCGTAGTGATCCTCCTGTATTTCAGCCTCCCAAGATTTGGGATTACAGGGGTGCAATACTATTCCCAGTCTCAGTTGTGGAATCAGTGCACCCTGGGGGCAGGACCGGCACAGCATGCTGGGGATTGAACCTGGTCCCTGTTTATTCCTAAGCAGGTGCTTTAATCTGCTGAGCTATCTGGCTGGCCCTTCTTTTCCAATTTGAATGCCTTCTTTCTCTTCTCTAATTGCTCTGAGCAGGACTTCAGTCCTAAGTGATACTGGGCATCTTTGGCTTGTTAACAAATAAATGCTTCAGAAGATTGATATGCTAATTATGATACAATCATTGTGTGTGTGCATACAGTATTGAATTATCACAATGTACCACCTAAATATATATGATCATGATGTGTTGATTATAAGACGTTTTTTAAGTTTTCATTGATTTGTTTTGAAATTTGCATGTTATTTCTTCTTTCTGTCTATTAACATCTGGTGCTGAATCTCTCTAGTAATTTGTTCATTATATTTTTTCAGCTCCATGATTTCTTTTATTATATTTTTAATTATATTATCTGTTGAGGGTTTTTTGGGCACAAATGAGACAGAACGGAGTAAAATCTCTTTGACTGCAGGCATGGAGACCAAAGGAAAGGAAAGACTGCAACTTCTGAGGGCGTGGCATGGAAAAGGCTATATAGGGCCAGGATGGAGGTGGGGGCTTAGGGGTGGTCTGCGTGATGTAGCAAATAGTGATTGGGCAGAAGGCAGGAGCAAGGAAACAAGATGTTGCAAAAAGGAAATAGGAAGTTGCAATTTGAGCAGTAAGGAAGGTGGAATGTGGAGCATGGCTTCCGGTAGCATTTGTCATATTAGTTCACTGCCATGAAAACTTAGCAGAGATGTCAGAGAAAACCCATTATCATGTTTTGGTGAAGCATCATTCTGATTTTTTTGGTGTGTGTGCATGGTTTCACTTAGCTTTCTGAGTGCATTTCAAACAGGTAATTTATAGTGTTGTGCTAAATTCAATATTTGAACTTCTTTATGGAAAATTTCTATTTTTCCCCCTGATAATTAGCCATACATTCTTGATTTTTGATGCTTTACATTTCTTTGTTGAGCAACAGAAAATTTTGAATATTTCAGTTTGGTAATACTAGAAACCAGGTTGCTATGTCTTCCCCAGTCTCTTGCTGCTATTGCTACTCGTGTTTTTTAGTGACTCCTAAAATACTTTTAGAGAGACTGTTGTTTGTGAGTGGTCACCCAGTGATTTGAAAGAGATTTTGTCAGGTGACTCAAAGCTGGCCACCATCCAAGTACCTGGCCAGAGGTTTCCAAGTTAACTCAGGGCCTGGGTGCACCTGCAACACCCAAGCTATTGACACTCTGCTTTGGCCTCAAGTCTTTCTTTTTCACTGCCAGAAGGTAAGCCAGGGGAGAGAGGTTAGTATCTTCCAAAGCCATTTCTTAATGTGTGTCTATCCTTGAGTATGTGTCTCTTCTAGATTTACCACTATATGTGAGATTTTCAAAGCCTTTACTTCCACACTCAGTCTCTTCCTCCTCAGGGTTTTCAGCATGCCCACTGCTTGCCCCACATGTTATTTACTGCTCCAGAGAACTGCAGGCAGGTTTCCTTCCTTTGAATGCTTTTAACAGACACCACCTATGGGTCTAGCCCATCCCTGTGAGCAGATCCTTTGGGAACTACTGGACATCTGGAATCACCCAATCATAGTTATTTGGGAGCAAGTTTACAGTCTACATCTCTGGCACCAGCCAGCCACACCAGGGGCATGAGTATTCTCATCATGGATGTCACTGACCTGGATGTGTAGGGTATGTTGCTGTGTTGGTGGGTAACAAGGGACATGTATCATAACACACTCTTAAGAAATTCAACTCCTCAGGATGAGTGTAATCATTAGGTATCTTGAGCTTTTACTAATAAAAATTATATGCAAAAAAGCAACTTACCAGCTTCTTTTTTCCTAAAGCAATGACTTGATCCCCCTCACCCCCCCACTGATGCTTTTCATCCTCTAGCTGGCTGGGCAGATTTGGAGGATCAGGAATAGTAGTGTGAAGAGTGACTCAGACTGCTGATTGAAACAAGAGATTGGCAGTGCATTTATTGACTTAGAGAAGTTAGGAGTTCCTATCCTACGTAAAGATACAAAGGAGAATTAGTCACTTTTTTTGATGTGGCTTTGCAAAGGATGTGGGTACAGGAAGACTGATAAAAATGTAACTAATTTTTCAATCTTCAACATCTCTGTAATCTATAAAGCATAAGTTTAATATGTCTCTAGTATTCCAATGAAATATATTCTTCAAAATGCTGGGGTTTTGTTCTTCATTAATTGGACACTGTAGATCTATTGAATGATATAATTTCGTTTCACTACCAATGATTTGAGTAATAGAGTCCATTATAAAACTTAAAGCTCTATATATTAATATTTGTCATTTGGGACAAAAATTTTTTCTATCAGGTTTTATGAGTGCCACAATAATAGTGTCTATGAAGAGTTCAAAATAAATAAATTACAAAACATGTTCAATGTTATTTTCTACTTTTGTTTTCTCTAGGCAAAAACACCTGTTACTGACTTACCTCCTGTTTATGTAGAAATGTATGTTGTGGTAGACAAAGCTTTGGTATGTGCTTTCACTTTTTCTTTATTTTAAATATTGGTAGAAATAGATGGTTATCCTTAGCCAAAAGACAGTTAAGAGTTCCTATTCATGTTACCTGCCTTTCGTCACAGAACAGTATAAAATATTCCAAC
This sequence comes from Octodon degus, assembly GCF_000260255.1. Taxonomy (NCBI): domain Eukaryota; kingdom Metazoa; phylum Chordata; class Mammalia; order Rodentia; family Octodontidae; genus Octodon; species Octodon degus. Next base: position 2,487,171 of record NW_004524664.1, on the reverse strand, counting down.
TAAAAGCACAAAGAATCAAAAACTGTTCTAACATATCAGAAATGTTTTCTTTTAAATATTTATGTGACAGTCTTGACAAGAAAAATGATTTTTTTCTTTTTTTGGTTCTTTATGTTTTTATGGATTCTTTTGAGCCACATTAATTTTAATGGACTTTTGGTGAAGGTGAGCTTGTTTAAGAGTCCTAAGTGTTGTTAGGAAGTCTGAAAGTGTAGTAGTTAATCCAGGATATGTTTCTCATGCTATGAAATATTTACGGAGGCAGAAGTGATAATAGTAAAACTGTATGAAAAATGGTTCTATGAATGCTGTATTTTGGAATTCTTTTTTACTGTATTTGGTACAGGGCTTCACTGCACAGATCAGATCATAGTGATAAATTCAGGGTAATAGGATTATAAAACTTCATTTGTTTCAGGCATATATTACCAAGTTTTGAGAGTTGTTTTGAAAGCTTCTTGCCCAGTTGTAGGTTTTATAAGTCATATGATGCTGACTAAACATTACTTTTTTATGTTTTCATGTATATTTACAAATTCCTTAATAAAAATTGAGCCAGCTTTAGGTATACATAAGAAAAATATTACTAACATTTTCTTCACTGGTGCCATAAAAAGTAAATATATAATTGTAGCCTACAGAGATCAGCAACATAATTGAGGAAAGCATATGGTACTATAGAAATAGAGCCATGTTTTCAAGGAGGCAGCTATAGAAATACAACTGTCCCACGTTAGTGCTATGAGAATATACAGTTAAAAGTTTTACAATATAGATTTTAGTATTGTGCAGCTATGCTAAGGCCAACATATGAGGAGATGATTACTGTTGATGACTCATTGCTTTCTGGAGGAGAGGCCATGCTTCATGATACTGAGGCCAGAAGGGCAGGCACCAGGACCATCCTACATCAGGGGAAGCAGGAGCCACATAATCAAGAGGCTTTTATCTTTTTTGTGAGATCACATGAGGTAGCATAAGCAGGTTACGATTGCCTAATTTGCATATGCTCATTTTGTACTGATTGAGGTGTAGTAGTGGTGTATAGTTGTCTCCCTGGCCCTGGGTTTAGCTAAACAGAGGAATGATGCCCCTGGGGTGAGAGCTTGCCGTGTGAGGTGACAGGTACAGGTCCTCGCTGGATCATCTTATATATAAAGGTACATTCTAAAGTGGTCATTTACCATCCCCAAGAATAGCATAATTCTGAGAATTATATTTTTAGGGTCTACAAGGGCCCAAGACAGCAAACCATAAGATATAACCAAAATAGAAAAGGAGACATTAACACAGTGGCACATAATTAATACAAGAAATGAGCAACTTGTATAGAGTTGGCCCAGGGAAGATTTCATACCAACATTCCTCTGCCAGTGAGAGAGAAAATGTTTGTGATCAGTACACATACTTAAAAGAAGGGATCTGGAAATAGATGAATAAAAAAATTCATAGGCTCTTTGGACATTATTATAAGACAATGGAGAGACTGAAAAATTTTAAGCAAGAAAGTTACATTGGGCAGCCAAATAGCTCTGCGGATTAAACTGCCTGCAAGCAGGCACAGGGGCCAGGGGTTTGATCTCCAGACCTGCCATGCCGGCCCCGCCCCCGGGACACTCTGAAAAGGCGATTGAGATGGTGTGGTGGCACATGCCTATAATCCCAGCTCTTGGGAGGCTGTAAACAGGCAGATCACTATGAGTCCAATGTAGTAGTGAGACCTTTAACACCTTGTAGATCCTTCCCTGAAATAAAAAGAGAGAAAGAAGAAAGAAAGAAAGAAAGAAAGAAAGAAAGAAAGAAAGAAAGAAAGAAAGAAAGAAAGTTACATATTCATGCTTTTAGTTTAGAAATTTTTTTTTGGTAGTAGTGTAGGGGATTGCTTATGAGAAATTATAGGAATCAGTATTTAATAGATTATCCAGTCATCAATGTGAGAGTGTAGAAATTGGTTTCTGTAGGAATAGAACTATTGCTAAAACTTTAAAACTACTGGTGAGGGACAATTAGAAGAACTTGTAAATTTTGAGTGATTTATTTGTTAATCTGCTGAGGGTCATCTACATATCAACCTCATTTCTAGCTACTAAGGACACAGCAGTGAACAAAAGCTTTTGTCTTGATGAAGTATGTCATATAATAAATATGAAATATGATAATTGATTGTACTATTAAACCAAATCATTGAAGTAGTCTTGTGAAACCCCCAGCACAACCAAGATATTCAACACCATGAACACAATAAGACTCTCACACTTTGCCTCTTCACAGCCTCACCCAGATACTCCTCCTTTGCTCTGGACTGACACCAAGCTGGTCTCTTTTGTTATACTCTCACAGATATAACATAAAGTTATCCTTCAGTGATTTGTTTGGATATCTTTTTAAACCCAGCACAATTTTCTTGAGGTTTAACCAAGGGGTTCCATGTACAAGTATTTCATTTCCTTTTTTGTTGGAGAGTAACATTCTATGGAATGGATGTATTTCATTTTAAAACATTTAATCACTTAGAGAATATTCATTTTTGCCACCAGGGTCAACAGTATTAGGGATGTGAACATGTAGATTTTTGTGTGAACATGTTTTCATTCCTTTGGGATAAATGCTCAGAAGTATATTTGATAGGTCATATACTAAATCCATTATTTGTTTTATAAGAAGTTGCCAAACTAATTTCCAGAGTGGTCATGCCTTTTGAATCAATGTTCACAATGCAAATGACCCTGTTTATATTCATTTTTTATTAAATCTTATTTTAAACTGTTCAATGAAGTTAGCAAGTAGATGATGAGCAGATCTCAAAGTATGATGTAACAAATTTGATGTAAGTGTAAAATTAAATTTGTCTTTCAGTATGATTATTTAGGCTCTGATAGCACGACCATAACAAAAAAATTCATGGAAATGATCAACCTTATAAATTCAGTAAGTATTATCCTTTTCATATTCCATTATTTGTTTTGTAACTGTATTTTCAGTAACTTGAAGTACTGTTCCTTAGTAATTAATTCATCCATATAAATTGAGTATAGGTTTGTGATGATATTGAAATAATTTTTAGGTTATTATAAAACAACACAAAGTGATTTTACTCTATTTGTTTCTTAGATGTTTTCCCAATTTAAAGTGGTTGTTTTGTTGTCTTCATTGGAGTTATGGTCAGATACAAATAAGATATCTACAATCGGCAAGGCAGATGAAGTACTGTACAGGTTTTCAAAATGGGAACAGTCTCATCTTACCCTAAAGCCTCATGATGTTACATATCTATTCATGTAAGAACAATATTTCAGTATTCCTGGGAAGAAAAGCAAGATCTGTGATAATAATACAGCTTAATTTAGGGAAGTGCTAGTTATTTGGGATAATTCATATTTTGATTATTTCTTATGTGTTGTATTCAAATCTTGTGCCTTCTTTCTATTTTCAGGCAATAAAATAAGATTATTAACTTTTTTATTAAGTTTATCAAACTATTATAAATGAAGAAATTTAGATTTAAGGAAGGTAAGCCATCTCAGGACCATCTCATCTAGTGGTGTATCAGGGGTTTAAAATCAGTTTCAAAATCCAAAGCTCAAGCTCCCACCCATTTCCTTTAGGTGTTGAAATTTGTCCTGTGAAGTTTATTTTGATGATAAGCTTGATCAAAAGTTTTGTAAACTTGGTTACAAGCATTGTATCTTAATGAATTGTGTTTTATTTTCAATGGTAGCTTTATAATGAGAAATAGAGCTATATTTGTATTTTATTTATATTATAATGCTAACAATAATAAAGATCTTTCTGTTTATATGTACCGATGTATTTCTCTCAGCAGGTAACTTTGTATTTTATAGGTGGCATATCAATGTTTCCCTTTGCATGTGAAACATTATATATACTTTATACATCAGTAAGATATACATGTTACATTATTAATTTTTTTATTTTTTTGAGCTGAGTTTTTTGTATTTTTTATTAGTACAGGTTTTCAGTACATAATGATTATACTGATTATGGGGCATTCATACATGCATATAACACATCTCAATTTTTTTCCTTCTACCACCTACCATTTTATATTCTTTTTGCCAGAATCAGTCATTACTTTATCTTGTGTTTATGAAGTTATTGATACAGATTAACAGCCAAAATTTCATGGCAAAAACATACAAAAGTCATAAGACAATTATATTATACCAAGGTATGCTTTCAGATAAATTTTCCATGCTGAATTACAATACCTTTTCTTTCTTGTTTTTTCCCTATTGTGTGCCTTTTATTCCACATTTTATTTGTATATTGAGTTTTTCATAAAGAGAAACCATGTGATATTTATGTTTGTGTGTCTGTTATGCTGTCCATACTCTGAACATAATTTTCAGTCTGTTGGATTTCAGTTGAGCCCTTTTCATTGACTCTAATTTTTTGATGAATTGGTCATTCATATAATTTGGGTGTGTGGCTTATGTTCTCCTACCTCTTCTTGTCCCCTGGATTGGCTTCAGGGAAGTGAGATGTTTCAGAAGCATTGTGCTGACTTATCTTCTCATGTTTCTATTCGATTTTTTGTTTGTTTGCTTGCTTGTGTTTGTCATTTTATTTAGCTCAGCTAATTTTTAATTAGTGTCTTGTGAAAACTCCCTTTTTTAATTATTAGAGGTTGCTATGACTTGTGTTTAGATGTTCCTCCAAAACCTCATATGATCATAAGTGGTGCCTTTTCAGAGATGGCTCAATGTAGTGTGTGTGACGCTGGAACTGATTCATGGTATAGAACTAGACACATTAGAATTAGGGATATAAATGCTACCTTCCTTAGTAGTCTGGATAAAAGGGGCAGAAAGATGCTATCATGGTCTTATTGCTCTAGTACCCCCTGATGTCACCCTGCCTTGGAGTCAGCTGATTACAGACTGAAACCTCTACAAACTATGAGCTAAATAAATCTTTCCTCCCTTAATTTGTGGGCATTTGGCATTTTTGTCTCAGCAATGTGAGAAAAGTAACTAAGGCACAGAAATTCCTTATTTAATTACTTGTTTAATTACTGTTCAGAATTTTAACATGCCATTCAGACTTACAACCCATCTTTTTCTAGGTATACTTTTTTATATTTTGCTATGAATCTCAATGTACTTTTTTGTATAACACATCTTATTCATATAGTATGTAAATTTTGTTGATTGTACTTTATATTACAATACTGTGTTTATATTGTTACATAATTATGGTACCACATGTAAATGTTCTGTAAATAAAAGCAAATTCATCAAGTTAGTGTTTCTTTCTTCTGAATATGAAAATGTATAAACTATGTTCTTTTTTATATTATTTATTTAGCAACCAATTCATTGAATAACCTAGACATAGGAATTGAACTCAGTTGTTAAATGAGGAATATCTATGTTTCCATTATCTATCTGTCTAGTTATATCTTCTTGGGTCCCACTGAATACATCTTTGATCTGTTTTCTAACCCCTTCTGTTATCCTTTCAGGTAATTTGGGTATGTAGTTTATGAAGCCCTAACTCTATGTCTATGTCCGCCCCTCATTGGCTTCAGGAAAGTTTGAATTTTTTGGAGGCATTTTGTTAACTAGTCTCATGTTTCTACTGTTTTGTGTTGAGGTTTGAAGATATTCATAGTGTAACGTCTTTCTTGCTGATGCAGAGGTCTATTCAGTTCCTTTTTAGTGATGTACGTTCAATTTTGCTATCTATAATCCATTGTTACAACTCCAAGATCTGACCACTTTGGTTAATTAGGACAGGGAAGATGTAGTGTAATTAACCTAACAACAATGTTGTCAGGGAATTTATTCTAGTATTGGTAATGTCACAAGTGATCTTAATGTTGGCTTACAGAGAAACAGTAACAATTGTGTGACCCTATTAATATCAAAGAAATAAGGTACAGTAGTATCATCTAAGACAAACTGAATATTAACATATCATAAATGCCAATTATGTACATCCTTAATCCTAGAGAAGAAATCTGGAATTATGATGTAAATATAAATGTAACCCATTTGTGCTTATACCTAATATGTACTAAATGCAATAGCTATATCTCTGTTAATGGTGAAAAGAACTCAACAGTAACATTAGAGCATTAATTATCAAACGATGAAGAAAGCTTTATGGTTTTACTGTCAAAGGTACAGGGTCTGGGACTGCAAGGATGCAAGAGGAAAAATTTGAAACTGTAAACACTATGATATGAGTAGTTGAGAGAGAAGTGGTACAAAGGACATTTTAGAGAAGTCAATATGTGTTTTTATAATGAGTTCAGGATAGAAGAAAAACTGTGTTGCTGTGCCTTACAGTAGGCACAATGATTTTAGCAAGAACAATGTTACAGCATTGTATGTACTTGTTTACAGTTAAGAGAAGAGGAGAATAGGATGGAGTAAAGAAGGAAAGGAGGGAAAAAGAGGAGAAAGAATAAAAAGGTCACATTAAATACAAAGAACAAGTGTGAAGACATTTTAAATTCAATAGACCTGGAAATGAAGTGCAAAATAATGTCAGGTTATGGAAATAATATGCTTTTTCTTGCCAAACAAATTTGTTAGCTCTTTTAAGAATCTCACTCACAGAAATGAAGTTGAACCTTTGAAGAAAGAATAGAAACAGAAAAGAGTAAATAAGCAAACAGTAGCTCTCAACACCTGTTTTGAAGTGCAGTGGGCCCATCACAAGTTGGCAGCTGCCGTTCAGTGGTTAAGAGTGTGATTCTGATTTTAGACTGCTAAGTTTAGATATTTCTATTGCACTTAATAATCATGCCACTTTCGGAGAGTTACTTCTATCTCTCATCCAATGTTTAATTTACTTAACATGCGTAAAATTATTTATTTTAGTGGTTTGTTTTGAAGGTCAAATGAGATAATTCATGCAAATCTCTGAGAATAGTGCTATTATATGACTATTTTATGGACACTTTCCCTCAAAATTGAAATGTATGTTTAGTTATGGAAAAATAAAGCCATTTCTATGAGTAACTGTTGATATTTTCTACATATGACACATTTTGTCCATACTTCATAATTTTAAGTCCTTGCTATATTCAAAAATTCTCTTGATCACTATGTTTGAACAAAGGCTTTGGTGACTTTCACCAAATGTAATGAGAACAGAAGAGAAAAATATCAGCTCTTCTGGATCTGTTTTAGGACCAAGAGTACCTAATCCAATCAAGTGAAAACTGTCTTCCAAATTTCAAACAATCAAGACATATGAAAACATTGTGCCTCATGTTGATAGAGACTGGCATTTTATGAACTAAAAATGAAATTAGTAAGATGATTATGCAATACTCACAATGAAGTTGTCCAGTAAAATTAATTCTTGATCTGTATGTATTCATTTATTTAGTCATAGAGATAATCCTGACTATGTGGGAGCTACATTTCCTGGAAAGATGTGTGCTACTCCTTATTCTGCAGGAATTGCACTGGTATGTAATTAATTAACTTTTAAAAAAATAAACATTTAAAAACTATCCAAGTTGCTACTATATATTCTATACTGTTTGCATTTGTGTTTCCATTTTCATTGACATCTTGAAGTATGTAAATGATAATGGAATATTTTGTAGAAAAAGTGTCATATTTCAGTCAGGTGTAGTATTTCAAAGTTAAAACAAGAGCAGAAATACCATAAATATACATCTATTCCTTAATGTACAGAACAGTGCATTGTGAAAAATTATTTATAAATCTCTGTAAACCAAATAGGTTTTTTTTTAGATGTAAAATTACAGAAATTTTGTTATAGATAACATATATTCAACATATAAACAAAGAAAAACTTGAAATAAAAATCCATTGAGATGTTTAGAAGTTCTACCATTGAGGTATTTAGAAGAACTACAGCATTCAAAAGAAACTTTTAGGTATATTTTAAATATGCAGAGTTATGTTTTCTATAAATGCATTGGTAATCTTAAATTCATTATTGAAGGTCATGTCACTGGGAGACTGTCTCATCTTATTAATACTTTTAAAAAACAAGTTTAAATAAAGTATATTAAAAAATTAAATAGCACTTTTTGTTAAGCATGTCAAATTTGTTAAGTACATGTAAAATCATGTAAGAAAATTTATAGTATATGACATTTTGTCACTCAGGCATTTTGTCACCACTATTAACATTTTAAATGATTTATTTTCTCCTGAGTTATCTTTTTAATGAAAATATTTTTATTTTGCTGCCATAATTGATTGGTAATTTGGTAACATAATTGATTGATAAATTGGTAACATTTTTCTGCCTCACCAAGGAAGGTAGTTATGGTGCAAATGTAGTATAAACATGTGTTGAATGTATTAACAGTTTTATAGATTATACAAAGTGAGGTCCTAGGGGAAGACCATAAAAAAGCAGGTGATGAGGATTTCACCTGCTGTTTCTGATAAGAGGAAGGAGTTCTTGTTCCTGTTAAAAGGTCTGTTGCCCAACAGAAACAACAAAATGTGTAGGCATGTGGTAATTATTTACAAAAGTTATGTTGTGACACATTTGCTGATGATTGGCCTTTTTAATGAATGAAACTGATCTTTGACTTAGTGCTGTCCCAAAGGTAAACTCTAGGTAGATTGTAGGTATATATAATGAAATTAAACAGTGAAGTTCTGGATGATAAAAGCAACATAGGTACAGAAATATTTGTTAAAGTGAACAGAAAATCTCTAATCATATGAGAAAAGGTGCCTAAAATTGGACCACATTAAACTTAGGAAATTGTGTTTATGAGAAAATCAGGAAAAGTTGAAAAGAAGTGATAAATATATTTACAATGCATGGCTAACAATGTTTATAGAACACATGAAGGTGCTGCGGAGATGGCTCAGTGGAATAAGCGCTTCCCTGGCAAGCGCAAGAGCCCGAGTTCAATCCCCAGTTCCGTTAAAAAAAAAAAAAAAAAAAAAACACACACACACACACACGAAATGCTCCCATAAATCAATAAAAAAGAAGGTTGTCATGATAGAAAAATAGACAAGATACTTAAGAAAATTCTCACCAAAAGGTATCCTCAATTGATCAAAATATTGCATGCAGATTAATCTGGATGAAATATTGTTTCACAGTCCACCAATATATGATAATATTAAGAAGCCACCAAGAAATGATTAAAAAGATGGGCAACACTAATGGTGAGCAACTACAAATCTTACCTGTTGTTTATGGAAATGTAAATTGTTATAACCAGGTTTAAAAACAAGTTGTAGGTACTAATATCTACTAAAAATGAACTTGCGCATTTGGTGTGATACAACATTTTCCCTTGCCTGTGCAGAAATAGCGAGATACATGCCTTAAAAGAATATTTATTGGAGTACTGTTTTTAATAGGACAAAACTGGGAATACCTCAAATGTACAGCAAAAAATGTACTGGGTGAATAAAAGGTGTTATTATATTCACATGATGTAATAGTTTACCACTAATTAATATCTATAAATTATTGCTTCACCTGATCATATGGATATGAATTGTATGGCCACAATCATGGACACAGCCTCATAATAACAATTTTGAATGAAAAAAAGCCATATCTCTCAAAATATTTAAAGTACTTTCACATAATCTTATGCTTAGATGCAATTTCATCAGTTTGTAAATCTCTATGATCAAATACTTTACATCACTTCTTTCATAGACCGTCAGAGCTTGGTTGTGGTGTACTGTTAGTTGGCTTATACCCAGTGTGAGGCATGTAGTTGTGAGGCATGTTGCCTTCTCATTTCTGAATGAACTACCCTTGTAAAATTTACAAAGCTTGATATCTCAAAGAGGAAATTGGCCAACAGTATGAAAGTGCAGAAAAGATAGGATAAGTGGTTATGCTAGAAGTGAAATTCAATGTAAATTGGGTATAGAAGAAATATCTAAATATTGTAGGATTGACATGCCCTTTTGGAGAGATGCTAGATAGGTAGCTATCACAAATAGTGTGCGTGTAGTGCTGCTAACCTCAATTCTGTTACCACAAATTGAATTCTTATACGTAACAATTCAAGAAAATCAGGTAGCTGTGTGGTGAGACCTGGTTGGTCTCTTAACCTGATCTTGTTGAGGGTTACAGCTTTTTTATTGGGAACTGTGAAATGTCCTCACTTATCTTCTGACTTTCCAAGAGTTTCCTATTGAGCTGCTAGAGGACAAAGTGCCTATCTGTGTAATTCATAAAACTCTGTGGCATGGTGCAAAGCAGGATGGGAAAGAGCAGGATTAAATCTATAAAGACACACAGCAAATATTCAGAATAGTCCATTCAGTTTACCTTTCATGTACTCTTTGCTCAGGAGAGCAATGATAAACCCTAGTATACCACTTTTTGCTACTTATTATTAATTTATGTTTCTAACTGCAAATGAAAGGTGAGCTCTATGAACAGGATTCTTTATATAAAATACTTGGACCTAAAAGGAGAAAAAGGAAACAATAAACAATTGCTATAATAGTCCACACTTCTGTTTTAGATAGTGAAAAAATCATAACTTTCTTTTGTTGCCTCCTATTCATTGATCAATCCTTTTACCTGCTCTAGGAGACTTAGCTTGATGAAATTGTTTGTTGATCTTTCCTTCATGTCATATATGAATCTTTGGAAGTCTTTTATTGTTGTTGTTGAGGTACCATAATTTTCCACTAACAAAATAGCTCTCCTCAGTCCCATTTTGTATAACCAACCAAACTTCTGCCCAGGCTGATTACTATTTTTTACAGTACTTCTTTTTCTATTTCTCTGTTCAATAGTGGTATAAAAAGACAAAAATGGCCACAGAAAATTCTAAGCTTCTAATTTCAGGAGACCATGATTATGCTGCCTGGTGAAATTATTCTTCATATAGGTAGTATTACCCAAATGCACTGAACTCAAAGTCCCCAAAACAAAAAATAAAGATTCCTGTAGCTTCTTTGGTTATTTGGTGAGGGATGACATGCTCATCACCTCTTCCTCCCCTATTCTCAGATTTACATCTCATGAATGTAGAAGAAACTGCCCCAAGTTTTAGCCACTACTTAGGAGAGTCATGGCAAATCTTTTACAGAACAAGTACTCAGACTATAAGCCCAAGCCTATAGCAACTCTTTGGACTCCAGTGTTTCTGGGTAGGAAGTACAGTGAGAATGAGGAAAGACAGACAGGAGAAAATAGCTCGTTCGGGTAGAGCTCACTCTCTCCTAAGCTGAGGAGAGAAACTGCCCAAGAATGGAAGAACATTTATTTGTACCCTTGAGAGATTGGTGTCAATTTAAGCTTGCAATGGCTTGTTTAAATGCTTTGATGAGCTGTCATGTTCCTGGGCTGGCTTCGTCCTGCACATGTAATTATTTAAGCTTCAGCCACTCCTAACATCTCTCTATTTTCTGTTTCATAGAGACAAAAAGATGTTTAGTTCAAGTTGGAAAATCTGTGCTTGGAGAATATAGTCCGTATATCCATGACAGTGGTCAGCTACCAGTCTAGCTGACAATTGTCGGAAGTTGCTGGTGATTTGAACCTTTTACAGCTAACATATTATTGTGGCGTTGTTCTTTACACCTCTCATTGTTACACTTTTCTACAGGATGTTCAAGTTAAGGCAAGACCCATATTGATCCATTTTTGCTATCTACCAAGTTCAGTTAAGCCTCCTCAGTATTATCTTGGGACCATGTGCAGCATCTCTTAGATCTGTCAGTGTCAGCCATCAGGATGAGTCACAGCCATTGCTTGACCAAACTGTTTTCTGTGAAACCTTGGTCAGCACAAACCCACTTATTCATCACAGCATGCCAACATTGCAGTTAAACCTGGGTAATCAATGGTCCTGCTGGGCAATTTGCTGACAGAGAGGACTCTACATGCCTGCTGCAGCATGTGTGTTGTAGGTTCACCACCACAGTGTTAGTGTAATTTTTAAGTCATTAATGACGTCATTCCTACCTCTTAGGATCTTGTCTCTTAGCCAGAGTCACAAGTGACTTCAGCCAGATGTTACTGAGCCAGATGCCTCTGCTTTGTGAGACATGTGATAAGTAAATCATGTGTGAGAAATGGGAAATTAACACATTTCTTTAAAGCCCATGCCATAAAATGTGATCCTGGTCTGCCCTGATACCACATGGTGATACAGAAGACAAGCTGTAATGCAAGAATGTGGTGCTGGTAGAAACATCACAGACTGGCAAGGAAAATGCATAGCTGGATTATATGTAAGGACTAATCATGGCCCCTTTAGTGACTGAATGGTCTAATATAATAAACCTAACTCCAGCACTACTGATGCAATGTAGTGTCATGGTGGAGGCTCATTGGTTGCCTCTGTTAATGCCTATTTCTAAAAGGGTGCTTATTTGTGTATGAAGCCATGAAAAATGTCTCTGTGAAACTATGGAATCTTTATAGTCCTTGTCCTTCTGAGTAACATTGAGGTGTCTGAGGAAGAATATGTGCAACTGAAATGCACCTGGATTTGTATGAGTCTTCCCCAAAGTGGACATTTGATGACAGCATATGAATATTGTAAGTCTTTCTCCATTCATAGAATATATTTTCATCTCTTTGTCTTAGGAGTTCAAGCTACTGGAAAGTATTGCCAAGCCTCTGGCCAGTGAGACAGCTCATTATGGATTGCCTATGAACCAGTGCCTTAGGCCATTTCTCTTTCTGAACAACCAAAACAATAGAGATACCACAACCTAAACTTAAGCCCACTTGGTCTTTTTCTCTTTGGAAGCAGGGTCCTCACTGTATTGCCTGGGCTGGCCTGAAACTTGCTTTTTTTCCCACAGCAGCCTCCCAAGTACCTAAGATTGCCAGAGCACCACAAGTGCCAGATTCCACTTGCTCTTTTAAATAAACCAGTAATATTTACTTCCTGCTTTATTAGTGAATCTTGCTGTCCAGCCATGAAGCAAAGCCGAGTTTACTTTTCTTTTAATAATTAATGTTTATTAAGTGTTATAAAAGGAACTGAGTTGTTAGAGTCAGAAGAAACATGATGCCATGGGAGTCAGATACTGTTTGTGCAGTTTGCCTGTTTCTAGAACTATTCAGTGGGATGTTTGCATGAAAATCCAACCTTATGATTTTGGAATAATATGCACTTCATGATGAGACATTCTAACTAAGATTATTTAATGTCTCCTGGTCAGATTTTCAAATTTACTGGGACAAGTTGCTTACATAATAACTGGTACATCATTCAAAGCCATTTGCCCAAACATGGCATATATTGAGCTCTAACATTCAAATAAGGCCACTGAGCATATAGTTTCCATTTTGTGATAGTGGCCTTTGTAAACTGCATAAATGTGTCTAATTTTAGAAGAAGTGGTGTCTGATCTGTGTCAGACCATTGCCCCCCCTAGGAACTCAACCATTTTGGTAGGTTACTGATGTGCTGCAAAATATATCTCCTACTCTCTAACACATATATATTTTACTGAAACATTTGTGATGTTTATAAGGCCTAGTAAACATGTCGATACCATATCAGTGGGATCAGCATGATGAGTTTTAGGCTATAAAGACATTTGAGACTCTTTGGGCTATATTATCACGGAGAACAGGAGAGCTGGAATAGCTGTAAAACAAGATGTTTCAATGATATACTCACTATTCCTCAACAACCATCTCTTTGCTGAAGCAATTTAAATTCAGTGGACCCAGAAATGAAGTGAAAAAATGTATCAGGTTATGAAAATAATGTGTTTTTTGTTACCAGACCAATTTGTTAGCTTTTTTCAGAATCACATTCACAGTTAGTAATGAAGTCAAACCTTTGAAGAAAGGATGGGAACAAAAAACAGTGAATAAGTAAACAGGAACTCTTGACACCTATTTTGAAGTGAAGTGATCCATCAAAAGTCTGTTTCATATGATTCACTGTTAGATGATCTTGAAAAAAAGATCCCATAGACTGTGTAAAGTACATCAGACTTTTTGTGCAATTTGACTGGAGAATCTTTATTATCATGTTGACATCTTAGCAATTAAGTGCTTTGATATTTCTGACAAGTTAGCTTTTACCTTAGACTGCCCCCTGCTCTATGGGAATCTTAGGTGATAATTTGAGAAATCAGGCTGTCATTGAATCCTATATATGTTCAGTACTCTATTTTTCCATGGTAAGTAACGTATTTGGGTATTGCTCCAATGTATAATCAGCCTAATCTAAGAATGCTCTTTAGAGATTGAGTCTTCTGTGGCTTCTTTTGGTAATAGTCAGTGTATCAGTGAGGATCCTAAAAGGAAACAAGATAACATATTTTTATCATGTGACCATGACCTGCAAGGAGAGTCTATAGATCACACTAATTTACACTGGAGTTGTTATAAGAAATGGGGTGAATTGAAAGATTAAGGGCCAAATAGTCAAAAGTTGAATGAAATTTTCCTGCATAAATTAGTCCCTTTATATGGTTATGGTTATGTTGCCAGGCATTCAACTGTTAAAAATCATGATAAATCTTGACATTGTCTCCAGGTCAACAAGCTTATGTCTTAGTAGAACTGCTTTAGAACTTCAGCTCTGTACAAGAAATCATAAGTCCTTATCCTCACATATTAGATACAAAATAAAAATATTCATAATCAGAAGGCTTTTATTAACCACCATTGATTCTTTCCTTTGAATTTTCTTTGTGGTGATTTCAGTATCCCAAGGGCATAACTTTGGAGAAATTTTCAATTATTGTCACCCAAATACTGGGACTCAGTCTGGGAATAGCATATGATGATCCAACGAAATGCCAGTGTCCAGAAGCCATCTGTGTAATGAACCTAGAGGCTATGTAAGTTTGTTTAAAAACTTATTTGTTATATTTATTTTGTTTCCAGTGTGGTGTTTAATTACAAAAATAGCTATAAAGGAACAAGTTCACTATAAAATATACACACTTAATTTCAAACATCATGAGTTGCGTGGACTGGGGTATATTGTTAAAGATAAAGATAACAAATTCAATCTGCAGTATAAATTGGCATAGGAATCTTCTTTAGGATCACATTCTACAAAAGCCCTTAGTGTATTAAAGTTCTTCAAAAATGCCTTGTGGCAAGTATTGGTTTTAGAAATATTTTTTTTTCTTTTAAATTTAAATTTTTTTGGTGTAGGAAAATTCCATTCACAGGACAAGAAGTCTTAGAGAACACTGTCAGATATTCAGTACTTGTGTGAATTTGAACAAATTACTTTCCTTTGCTTGAACTTACTTTTTAAATCTTTAAATAAGGATAACAATGCCTGTGCTCTTATTTCAGAAGGTGATGTAAGAATAAAATAAGAAAATAAAAAGTTATTACATGCTATAATTATGGGATGGACTATCTACAATAATATCTAAATTTAACAGTGTTCCTAAAATAACATTTCAATCAACAGCTGCTTCATGTCTCATTAGTATCGTAAAGATTTTGTATTTGTGAAAATGATCTATGAGAGAGATGAACTATTTGTTCATGAAAAATATTAACAGTTACAACTGAGACCAAGTTGTTAATTTTCAAAAACATATTCTTTTTCATAGTTACTCTTAAGTACCATGTAAGTACCACCTAAGAGTTAATTTGTAAGTTCTAAAATAGAATAAATTCCAACACATACTATATATACACATATATAATGCAAAAATCTCTAAAACTGTGTATATAATGCATATATGTATATATGTGCATATGTATGTATATATACATGCATATACATATAACATTTTCATGTATGGATATATATATATATATATTAGGTATGTATATTATCCATATAAATAGATAAATGGAGACAAACATATAAGAATTACTGCACAAACATGAGAACTATTGCCCATTGCCTATTTTGCTAGCTGAAATATGTTATGACATTATTTTTGGATAGGTAATCCATATTCTCATATTGATGATAATAAGTTTAATCAATATTTATATTGTATTTGGTATGTGATAAAACCTTTTCAAGCACATATATATGTTAATATGTTTGATACAAACAATATTTCTGCAGAAAAGGTATATTAGTTCCATTATTTCAGATGAGAAGCTATGTTATAAAAAGTATAAATACCCCTGGTCAAGAAGCTACTTTGTGGCTGACCTGGGTTAAAATCTGTGTTAGCAAACTTTTAGGGTTCATATGGTTCTTTATAATGTTAAAACAATTTCATATATAATCCTCAATTTTTCACAAATCTCTTCTGATGTTTGTATAGAAAAGAATGTCTTAATTTTTAAAACATCTAACACATGTAGCTGTTTTGCATTTCCACAGTGCAGTATACATTATATTTTAATTCATAGAAAATGCATGCAAAAAAGATTAGTATTTCCAGTAACATATTTTAAAGCCCTTATAATATAAAATTTCTATGTGATTGTACAATGTATATATAGTTAGTTAGTGGCTGAACCTCAGCTGATGTCAAAAATACCAGATTTGTTAGGTACCTACTATAAGCTAGAGAGTTGATTTAGGTACTCCACTTATTTACCACTATTTATTCCTTACAATAATGCCATAAAGAAGATAGCTAATATTAGCCCTATGTTGTACCTTACAAAACTGGCACTTAAGAATTTAATCACTTTGTCTAATGACTTCCTAAGTTACAGGGGTTGGCACTCTAATCAGCACATTTATCTAATTCCCAAATCTTGTTCTTTTTTTTTTTAACTCCACACTTACTTTATATATAAGATAATTACTATATGAAAATTGAGTTAAACCAAGTAGTGAAAAATGTTAATATGTGTTTCAGTATATCACTTTTTATTTAATTTATTTTTGCTTTTTAAGAAATGAGAAGCTCAATTTTAAACTTACATTGCACAGTCTACACAAAGAAACTAGTTCAGAGGAGGAGGTAGGGAGAACATGGAGATGGTGGCAGAGAGGAAATTAGGAACTGAGCCTCAGAATAAATTTACTCACTGTATTCTTTTACAAAAAGGCAAATTTTAAAAAACACATGGAATTTCCAGTTACTTAAAGAAATTATTTTATACATACTGTTCTATCTAAATTCCTTCCTAAGGCCAATTCCATTAATGTATTTTAGTTTCTTCAGGGAACAGTGCAGACTATGTAGTATGGAATGCATTGAATTTATCATGGGTTTGGAATGTTTCATTTATTCACTAATTTTTCTAAGATTAGTTTTCTCATCCAAACATGAGAAACTATGGATATAGTCCTTCATATAGTCACAGTGAAGGATCAGGTATTCTATTACAAATTATCTCTACACTGGTTTCTGGGAAATAAGAATTCCTCAGGGTATATTAAGATAGAAATATATGAATATACAAGAACAATGAGAATATGGAATTTGGGGGGTAAAATAAAGAATACAGAAAGAACCTGAAAGGGAAACAAGATAGTGCAAAATACTGTCATGTGTTTACCCCATCTTCAGAAAAATAGCAGGGAGCACTGCTTTCTTTTTATTAACCACTTCCATTACTTTATTTCTTTATTTCTTTGAATGTGAAACTATCATTTTTCAGAAGTCTGTTATAAAATAAATTGAGAGCAATATTAACAGCATGAAATTTGAGAGTATGAAGTCTCAAATAGATAAATACTCAAGGGAACTGATTACAAATTCACTTTGGGAACATGTGTTTTTCTAAACTGTCATTATGGGTAGCAAACAGTTGAATATTTGGGGAAATGTGTTTTATTTGGATGATCTAGTTCACTCTTTTTCATGTGTTTATCTTAGAACCAGATAAGCACTATTAAAGGCTTAGAGCTGGTTCACTTAGAACTATAAGCATATGTAAATTAGCCTATGTATATAATATAGCCATGGTGAAGAGTTCCCAAAACCAAACGTTATGGGGTTTTCTTAATTAAAATATTTTACATGGTTTCTAGTAAACTAATATATTAACATTTAAGGAAATATTTTATTGAGTTATATATTGTTCAGAAGTAAATTTTGGAGTAAAGAGTACCTTCATTTGAAGTCATAAATCACTGTGTGACTAATGTTTCCTCATTCTCCTTCTAAGTTGTCACACCATTATGACCATCATTCTAATCTCTACTTCTTTTGGCTTGTATTTTTGTTATATATATTTTGTTATATTCATACAGTACTTTCTGTGACTGATTTATTTCGCTTAGCATAAGATTGTTTAGCTTGCCCTATGTTATTGCAAATTATACTATTACTTTTTGTAAAGATTGAAATGTATTGGATATATGTTGCTTCTGCAAATCTGTGAAGGATTTGCCTTCCAGAACTGCATAATCAAAGGGTCAATAACTCTTTTGTATCCAATAGAATAAGACAGGCTGAATGCACTTAGTTAAAAGTACAGAATATAGGGCCAGGGATATAGCTCAATGGCATAAGCACCTGCCTGGCAAGCACAAGGTCCAGATTCAGTCACTGGTACAAAAAAATGTGCAAAAGTATAGAATATGAAATGCTCCAAATTCGGAAACATTTTCAATACTGGCCTGATTCTGAGAAGCAGAAAATTCTACACCTGAGCTCATGTAATGGGACAATGGTGAAAATACAGGTGCACTGAAAAACTATAAAACGACCCTTATGGAGAACTGGAAAGAGATAGATCTATGTATACATGCAGGATGGCTTGAATTATTGTATTTCTGATTTCTTTTGGTCTATAGAAAGGAGAAGTTCATGCTTAAATTTTTTTAAAATTTCTTATAACTTTTCCTGCCAATTTTGTATGCACAGATCTGGTAATCTAAACAGCTAATTTGAAGAAAACACTATGCAATAAAACAAACATGGGCAAATTCATATTATTTTGTTTAGTGAAATTCTGTATTATTTCTGTTTTTCATTATTATTTTTTTTTCAGTATCAGGGATCAAACTCAGGACCTTGCACGTGCCAGGCAAGCACTTATTCCACTGAACTATCTCCCCAGTCCCATTATTGTTATTTTGTCTTTTCTTAAAAAATAAAAGAAAAATAAAATTCAAAATCTGAAATACTTCTCACACCTGCTTAGGCAAGCAGGGAGCAGAGTTCTTTCCCCAGCACCTCATGACGTACCTGCTACACTCCCAGGTGCACTGAGCCAGTGACTGAGTCTAGGTGTGGTGGCGCACACCTATAATCCCAGCACTGGGGAGGCTGAAAATAGGTGGGTCAGTATGAGTCCAAGCTGTGTAGTGAGGCCCTATACCAAATACATTAAAATTTCTTAAATTAAAAAATAAGCTGAATTACTTCCAATCACAACCATTTTGGATAAGGCATACTTAAACTGTATTTTCATATTAAACTATACATATATCCTTCTATACTTTAACTTCTCTCATCTTAGGTAAGATACCAAATATGACGTATATGTCATATACTTTTTATAATATACTTTTAAAGGAATAAGAAGTCAGTACAAACTTTTAGAAAGCATTTCTCCATCCAACATTGGTTAAATCTGATGACGTAAAATCCACAGTTATAGAGGGGCAACTGTGTATACCATGTTTTCTACATCTATTCATTCACTGGTAGACATTTAGGTTACACATCTTGACTACTGCAAATTTGTGTAACCTAAGATTGACAATAATGCACTGATACATGAAAACTGATACAAGAGTAGATTTTAAGTATTCATGAAACAAAAATAAATATACGATGGATATGTTATAATGATAGATATGTTAATTAGCTTGACTTAATAGCTCTCCTGTAAAAAATAGCTCTCATGTATATGTCAAAATATTACACATTACCTTATAATTTTAAAAAGGTGTGAAAACATTTACCCACTAATTTACAAAGCCTAAACTATGAAATTTCTAGCTTCTCTGAACCTTATTTTCTACAAAAAATATTATCAACCTCCCTGGTTTGTAGTATTGACTAAATAGTTAAGTTTATAAAATAACTACTTCATAATTTTCCCAGTATTATGGTAAAAATCAGTTTCCTCTTTGTGTTAAAGATTTGTGTTATATACTGAAACTAATTCTTCTTATGGAAGTATAGCCCCTGAATTATCTTTTCTTTTTTTTTTTTTTTTTTGTGGAACCAGGGATTGAACTCAGGTGCTTACACTTGCCAGGCAAGCACTTATTCTACTGAGCCATCTCCCTGGCCCCTCTGAATTATCTTTAATAGTGTTAATATGGGAATAAATAACTATATAAAATTTTGGTAAACATATTGTTTCTCTGGAGCCTTTGAGGAGGTTCACAGTTAATCACAACATAACTTGCTTAATATGTCTATTGTAATATGTGTATAAATTTTTATTTGAAAGATGGTCTATACAAGTTCCTTGCCTATTTATAAATTAATTATTTTAGTATTTTTCTATGACTTGTACTTTTGCCTGAATAGGACCTGTATTCCAATATATGAAATCACATGACTTTCCAAAATTGGTCATGGCACATTTGTTGTGAATATTATTATTGCCTATTGAGCATGTTAAAATTAACTCATGGATTATATTTTTAGAAGAATGCTGCCTGACATTATATGACCTCATCTTTAGGAAATCCAGTGGTAAGAAGACTTTTAGCAGTTGTAGTTTGAGTGACTTTGAAAGCTTCATTTCAAATGTTGGTGCTGCATGTCTTCAGAATAAACCAGTGATGCAACAACAAGCAGTCTGTGGAAATGGCATAAGGGAGGGAAATGAAGTCTGTGATTGTGGTACACTAGAGGTGAGTCTGATAACTAGAAAAAGGGATTAATAAATTTATAGGTGATTCATCTTTCTTTAAAAGTGTTATATATCTTTTGAGTATGACTGGGTACCAAGCAGACTACTAAAAGTAAGTGAACTAAGTTGAAGTTCCCATGAGAAAATACTGTCTAAATTTTGAGTTGAGGAGTTTGAACAAATTTCAATTGTCCTGCAAAATTTATTGTTGATGGGTATAAAGAAGACTAGAATAAGCTTTTGAAATCCATAAAATCCAAATATTTGCTTAACCATGAGATGCTTTATAAGTGTTTGTTGAAGATTAATCTGTCAACAACCAATCATGTCTCATTTAGAGTACTACTTCACAAAGGAAATAGTATGGCGATGATATTTGTTAATATTACAAACTGAACACTAGGTGATTTTGTTCATTTTCTTGACCAAGAAGTCCTGAAAAGATAATGAATATAAAATTCCTGGATATAATTCTTCTAAATATTCCCATCACAAACTGGCATGCCTGGCATTGGATAATGTATTTTAACCCTTTATTAGTCCAATTATTTAAATATAGGATTACAAAAAGGTGCATTTTTTTTAATTTTTAGAGCAGGAAATATAAAGGTGATATTTTTATCAAATTTATTCAGTAATTTTTCGTGTATGGTAGATTTTAAAATACAACCTGATGTTATAACCTACACAGAAGTATTTAATATCTTTCTGAATTCTTTGTCTGTCTTTGAACATACACACTTTACACTGTCATGATGGCCTTTCATCTTTTTTGTTGTTTTAACAAAATACTAAATACAGTGGTGAAGGTATTGATGATTATTTTGTTCATCCAGTCTCATTTTGCTTATTTTTCTGGGTCTTTTCCAGTTTCACATGAATTTCAGAATTTTTTTCTTCAGTTTTCTAAAGAATGCAGTTGGAACTTTTACTGGGATTGGGTTAAATTTGTATATCAACTTTGTACATTTGGCTATTTGAATATGTTGGTTCTTTTTTGCCAGGAAGGTGAATATTTTTTCTATTTTTCAAATGTATTTAGTATAGGATCTCCAGGGTCTCACTACACAGATCAGACTCATAGTGATCTTCCTATTTTCAGCCTCCCAAGAAGCTCCCAGAGGCAGAGCTGGTAAGGCTTTAGCCCTTGAACAGGATTGCACCCCAGTCCCTATGTGTGCTTAAACAGGTGCTTTAATCCCCTGAGCTATCTGGCCAACCCACTTTTCTATTTTCTGATGTTCTCCTTAGTTATCTTTTCCAGAGAACTATAGAGGTCTTCAATTTCCTAAGGTTGGTTAATTCCCGGCCCCTATTCCTAAGAATGTAATTTTACTTGGTAATATTGTGAATGACATTTTTTCCTAATTTATTTCTGAGTGAATTATTAATATAAACAAACACTGTTGAATTTTGTGTTCTGATTTTGTATCCTGTTACATCACTAAATTTGATTATCTTAAGAGATCTTTTTGATGTTCTTTTTGGGGGGCCTTCTATGTAAAGTATCATATGATCTGCTAATAGTGATAATTTGACTTCCTCCTATCCTGTAGCTATCCACTTAATTTCTTTTTATTGTCAAATTTATCTTGCTAATGTTTTGTATACTGTGATAAACAGGAATGCAACAGTGGACAGTCTTATTCCTGATTTTTAGAGGGAAAGCTTCATTCTCCCATCTAATATGATTTAGGCAGTAGGTTTGTCATAAATAGCTTTTATCAGATGGAAATAAAGTCCTTCTATACCTAGTTTCTTCAGCTTGTCATAAAAGTATGTTGGATTTTGTCAGAGACTTTTTCTGTGTCTACTGAGATATTGTGTGATTTGTCCCTGCTTCTGCTTATGTGATGTATTACATTTATTGATTTGTATATTTTGAACTATCCTTATATCCTTAGGATGAAGCCTACTTAGTTATAGCATATCACCTTTATGATGATTTGTTGCATTGTTTACCAGTATATTGCTGAGGATTTTTGCATCTTTATTCGTTAAAGAGATTGATCTAGGCTGAGGATATATCTCAGTGGCACAGTACCTGCCTAGTAAGCACAAGATCCTAACATTGATTCCCGGTACAAAAATAAATAAATACATACATACATACATACATACATACGTACATGCATACATACATACAAAGACCAATAAGAGATTGGTCTGCAGTTCTCTTTTTTGGGTTGATCCTTGTCTTGTTTTGGAAGCATGGTAACAGTAGCTTCCATAAATGTCTTTGGGAAAGGTCTTTGCCTTTCAGTTTCATTGGAAGTACTGAAAAGTATTGTAAGTTTTCACAGAATTCAGCAGTGAACTTGTATAGACCTTGCTTTTTCTTAGTAGTTCATTTATTAATGCTTCAGTTTCATTAGCTGCTACCGAGTCATTCAGGGTTTAAATTCTACTTTGTTTAATTCAGGAAATTCAAAGGTTTCTAGAAATCTAGCCATTTGTACTGAATCTCTAATTTACTGGTATATAGGTTTATGAAAGTATAGTTGATGACGTTGTTTAATTTTAGCAGTATCTTTTGTGTTTTCACCTTTTTCATTTCTAGATGATTTGTATCTTTTCTCTCATTTGTTCAGTGAAATTGGCCCAGTGTTTATCTATTTTGTCATTTATTTATTCTTTTAAATAACCAATTATTTGAATATATTAATTTTCTGTGTTGCTTTTCTCTTTCTTTCTTTCTTTCCTTTTTTATAATTTCTTTCCTTATACTACCTGTGATTTATTAATTTATCTAGGATCTTGAGGTGCATCGTTAAGTTATTTTCTTGGGCTCATTCTGTTTTCATGATGTGGATACAGTAGTCCCTCACTACTTTGACATTTGACTTTCATAGACTCAGTATTGCATGTTTTCAAAAATATTAATCTAATTTATTTATTGCTGATTTTTCACTGTATCACTAGATTTTGCAGTAGTGTACATTGTTCATACATTGTTAAAATTACATAAGTTTAAGAGTTATGAAATTATTAAGAACATTAGAAGTGTTTTTAAAAGTGTCGAAAAGGTTTATAAGGCCTTAAAATATATATAAGTACTATAATAAATATAATATCACCACTTCTCTGATTTTCATTTACCACGGGGGTGTCTGGAACGCAACCTCCGCGATAAGAGAGGGGACCACTGTATTCAGAGCTACGAACGTCCCTCTTGTGACTGTGTTTATTGTGCCCTTAAATTCTGGGAGATTTTATTCATATTATTATTTAGTTCTAAAAATTGTTTTAGAGAGCGAGTGTGGTTGCACCAACACCAGTACTTAGCTGCGGACCGGCGTGTCCTTGGGCTAGAGAGTGGGATATCAGGCTTCTGCGCTAGAACTTTCCTTGTGGTAACGAGGGAAGACTGGTGACCACCCGGCACGGAAGCTGCAGCAGGTTTAAAAATGGGTGATGTTGAGAAAGGCAAGAAAATTTTTGTACAGAAGTGTGCCCATTGCCACACTGTTGAGAAGGGAGGCAAGCACAAGACTGGGCCAAATCTCCATGGTCTCTTTGAGTGGGAGACAGGTCAGGCTGCTGGATTCTCTTACACAGATGCCAACAAGAA
>NW_004524664.1:2448187-2457459 GCF_000260255.1 Octodon degus | reverse complement strand
CCCTTGCACTTGCCAGGGAAGTGCTTATTCTACTGAGCCATCTCCCTGGACCCCCACACATGGTTTTGGTGTTGGCAGGGTGTGCCCAGCAGTAGTGGAGAATGAACCCAGGTCCTTGAGCTTGCCAGGCAGGCACTTAGATCACTGAGCTAGCTCCCGGCCTTATCATGAATTTCTAACTTCATTGTGCTGTGGTCTGGTAACATACATGATATAATTTGATTTTTCACATTTTCTTAAGAGTGATTTCACTGACTTGTGTATGGCCTGTTTTAGAAAAAGTTCATTATGCTGTTAAAAAGAATGTGTATTCGATTATGATTGGGTAGAACACTTTATTTGTTCAATGGTTTTCTTAAAATCTGATACTTATTTGTTAGTTGATTTGTCTTGTTGCTCTATTTGTGTTAGTGGAGTATTTAATTTTTCTACTGTATTTATGAGGATCTGATTTTTTTTATCTGCAGTTTATAATTTTAATGTTTTGCTGTTGAATTATTCCCATTACCAGTTTATAGTGAGTCTCTTTGCTTCTTCAGATCATTTTTATCTTGACATTTATTTTTCTGAGAATTAAATTCAATCTTCACTTGCCTTAAGAATTCTATTACAAGAAACTTGCCATTTCTAGGGATTTTTATGAAGTAAATCCATGAGATGAGGGAGTCTAAGGTGGAAAACATGGGAATTCGGATGAGGGATGACAAAACTATGGTCAGTCAATAAGGTTACAAGCATAATTATTCAGGTAAAATTGATTTAATACAGGATCAAATGAGAAAGCCAGTTATATAGCAAATGGAGCATGAATAGAGAACAGGGGCTTATCTAGTAGTGGTTGGATTAGTGACTCTTCCTGGCTTCTCAAGGTTATGATAAATACCAGGTGCTTATCTTTAAATTTTAATTTTTTTTTAATTTTTATTTATTTGAGAGAGAGAGAGAGAGACAGAGAGAGAGACAGAGAGAGAGAGACAGAGAGAGAGTGTGTGTGGTGTGTGTGGCCAGCTCAGCCCACCAGGGGGCGGGGCTGGCATGTGGTGCTGGGGGATCGAACCGCGGTCCCTAATGCTTTGCTAAGCTTGTTCTAAGTAGGTGCTTTAGACCACTGAGCCATCTCTCCAGCCCCAGGTGCTTATCTTTAGAGAGGTAAGCATTTGTTAATTTTTTGGTCTTTAGGTCTAGCCCACAGCAGGAGCATGTGTCTCTCACAGTTGCAAGATACCTTGTCATCCGTGCTGTCTCTTTTGAGGACCTAGCCCTGTCTGGTTGCCTATAATATTTCTATCTAATTCAGCTATCTACAACAACCATTTTTGTAGGAGTTTAATTCTGAATTGGTACCGGGTTTTGGGAGGTTACTTATAGCGCTTAATTTCAAGTTGTAATTTTCCTACCTTTGGAAGTTTCTATTGAGATGTCTGGTATATGCTTAAGGGGTTTATCCTTGTAAGTAATGGTTTGCTTTTCTCAGGTAGCTATTGAAATTCTTGTACATCTGGGATTTTGATGAAGATATCAAGGAGAGCTCCTTTTTTTCATTATAGGTATTTTGTGTTTTATCAGCTTCACTTGCCTATGTTGAGTTCTTTTCCCATACCTGGAGACTTTTCTTCTAGAATTTCTGTAAAGAGGTTTTCACATTTTATTTGTGCCATCATTTTCTAACTCAACTTCACATTAGGTTAGTCTTATGATCTCAATGTCATTTAGAATATTTTGGATGCATTTATTTGCTCTCTTATCTGGTTAAGGTCTCTTGAGTAATTATCATTTATTTTCATTTTGTCCCTGATGATTTCTGATAACCTGTTTTTATTTTTATTTTTTTTTTGGTGGAACTAACCTGTTTTTATATTGGTCATTTCTCTTGTTTTGAATGCTCTATAATTCTTTATCACTAGTTCTCTGTTTGACATATTTTTTGGACTCTATATCTTTGACAATTTACCATTCATATTTTGAAACATTTTTCTTCTTCTTCTTCTTCTTCTTCTTCTTCTTCTTCTTCTTCTTCTTCTTCTTCTTCTTCTTCTTCTTCTTCTTCTTCTTCTTTTTTTCAGTACTGGGAATCGAACTCAGGACTCTGCGTTGCCAGGCAAGAGCTTATTCTACTATTCTAGCTTACCAGGTCCCATATTTTGAAACATTTTGATGAGCTATTCAATTTTTATTTGTTCCTCTCATTAATGATATAGGGGAATGAAACTCCCAACCTGAAAGGTATCTGGGACTAGCACATGTTCTCTAAAACCAAATAATGAATTATAGGAACAAACAGAGGTTAAGAGCAGAATATTTACTGGGGGTAAGAAAGCTTCTATCTGAGAAAGGGATAGAAAGAGGGGCCCGAGCAGCTTGGCCCAGGAAGCTGTCTCTTCCAAGGACTTTTATAGTGTAATACCATGAAGTGAGGTGGGTCTAAGTGGAGAATATGAGATCTCACTTAGGTGGGCATGAGGTGGGACAAAGCTATTGTCAACCAATGAGATTACAAGCACCATTGCTCAGGTAAAATAGATTAAATCTAGAATCAAAGGGGAAAGTGAGTCACTTAGCAAGCAGGAACAAATATAAAAAAGGAATTTATTTGGTAGTAGTTGGTATTACTTGGATTAGTGACTCTTCCTTGCTTCCTCAAGGTGATGATCAATCCTGGATGCTTATCTTTAAGGAGGTGAACATTTGTTCAATCTGATCTTTTATCTTTAGGTCTGGCCCACAGCAAGAGCATTGGTCTCTTCCAACATTGCAATGTCACCTTGTCTTCTATGCTGTCTGCTTGAGGGCCTAGCCCTGTCTGACTGCCGATATTCTTATCTAATTTACCTGCCTGCAACATAACCACAATGGCTAGTTTGTGTTATGTCCTCTTTGAACTCGCTGAGTTTCTTGGTTTCCTATTGACATAGGGAATGAATCTCCCAACCTGAAAGATACCTGGACAGAGTTTGTATTCTCTAAAACCAAATAATGAATTGTAGGAACAATGGAGGTTAAGAGCAGAACATATTTATTAGGGGAAAGAAATCTGCCCAAGAGAGGGATAGAGTGAGACCTGAATGATTTGCCCTGAAATCTGCCATTTCTAGGGATTTTAATTGAGCAGAACCATGTGGTGAGGTGGATCTAAGGTGGAAAACATAGGAACTCACAGATGAGGTGGGACAAAACTCTGGTCAACCAATAAGACTACAAGTACAATTCCTCAGATAGAATTGATTCAATTGGGATCAAATGGGGAAGCAAGAAGTCCTGTAGCCAGCAGGCATGAATGCAGAACCAGGGCTCTTCCTATTGGTTAGTGACTCTTTTTGGCTCTTTCAAGGTAATTGATACCTATTTAGAATACCAATCCCTGATGCAAATCCCTATGGAAGTATGTGGCTGCATTTGTTTACTGTTTTGTCTTGAGTTCTGGTCCACAGCAGGAGTGTCTTTCTTTCCCAGAGTAGCAAGGTCATCTTCTCTTCCATATGGTCTTCTTCCATATGTCTAGGCTAGACAGGCCTAGCCCTGTCTGACTGCCTATAATATTTCTATATAATTTAGCTGACTAAAATGCCATTTTAATAATTTCAAATATCTCAACTATCTGGGTTTTCTTTCCTTTCCATCACTGCCCTTGTGCTTGCTTTTTCAGATTTGAATCTTTGGAAGCATTTTTTTGCCTTCCATTGTCATTATTGTGTGTGTGTGTGTGTGTGTGTACGTGTGTGTGCACATTTATACATGCACACTCAGAGTTGAGATAAAAGAGAGCAAAAACAGTTTTGTCTTGATATCAAGTTCTCCTGAGTTAGGTTCTGTTTTCTAGTGATTTGTTTTTGGCTTTGTCACAAGGAATTCATTATCACTTCATACTATTTAATTGGGTTGGACCCTGTCAACAATGTTGCCTGCAGCAAATTTCTACTGACTGTATAAGTCAAAGGATCCAGCCATGTACCAACCATAAACATTAGAACTTGTTTTTACAATTTCCCTTTTTTTCCTTGTCCCTTGTAGTCTGTATTATACTGCATTTTGTGGTTTGTGTGGATTGTGGAGGATGGAGTAAGGAGAAAATAGGGGTAAAGGGAGGGAATTTTCAGTGGGAAGAGAGAGTAAGAAAAAATTAATAGGAAAAAATTAAGAAATTTAATTGTGTTAGAATTATTTTTATAGCTAGGGTAAAAGGCTAATATAGAAGGAGTTTGAGAATGTTCTGCAGGTAGAAGGAGAATAGGCAGATGGGTAGTAGTGTGTTTAGGGACTGAGGACAGCTCTATGATTGTCAGAACCTATTAATAGACTTATAGGTCAGTCCTTTTTGATCCTCTAAGCCCAATTTTGTTAAGGATTATCCTGATGGGACCTTTAGTCAAACTGTATACAATGCTTGTGAATTCATGTTTTCTAACTCATTTGTGTAGAATTTTTAATAAAACATTTATTTATTTATTTGGTACAGAGTCTTGCTACAAGCTCAGACTCATAGTGATCCTCCTGTTTTAGCCTCCACAGCACTGTGCATTACAGGTATGGGCCACCCCACCCGGTTTCAGTGGCCAGCATGGCAAGCCTAGGGTTCTGGGTAGCATGGCATGTGGTACCAGTATCAAACATGGTACCTGGGTCTTTCTGCTTGCCAGGTAGTCACTTAGACCACTGAGCTATCTCCCCTATCCTCTAATGCATTTGTTATAGTTATCCTACGAGATCAGTGTTTGGGGGAAGTAAAGAGGTAAGATAAGATAGAAATGAGGAGAAAAAAGAATAGGAAAAGAAGAAAGTCAAAAATAGAAGAAACATTAAACAAAGGGCTAAGTGTAAGGGGAAACCTTGAAAATTAAAGTATAATAACCAAACAATACCATTAGAGAAGTAATGACAACAACCAAAAAAAAGAATGATGAATAGAAGTAAAATACAAAAAGGAGAAATCACGATAACTAAAATCAGCTGGGGATATTGCTCAGCAGCACAGCACCTACCTGGCAGTGAAAAATCCTGAGTTTCATTCCTGGTACAGCCCCTTCCCACAAGATGACCAAAATCAAACAAAGAAGCAGGAATACAATAATCAAAATAAAAATAAGATTAAAGTTAAAGTCTTCTTTCCATTGTTATAGCATTAATCCAGAGAAATCATATAGTTCTAAATTGGCATTACAGTCTGATTTCAGGTATGCAGGGCATCCACCTTGTGGGCCAGACAGTTGTCTGCGTGAAGCCAAGAGCTGTTGTTCCCTCTCTCTGGACACCTGTCCTGGTTAAGAACTGTGCTCCAGGTGTGACCCACTGTAGTTCTCCACAAATCTGATTGTCTTAATCAACTTGAGTTGGTCACAATCATAGACAGGTCTAGTTCTTCCTTCCACAGGCTTTCCTTGCCTAATATATGGTCCCCCAAATCACTGGACCAGTCATGATTCACCGTCTCCCCCTCAAGGTATCTGTCTCAGCCCTGCTGCAGAACTTAGTGATTCCTTCCTTCTCTGCTGAGCTCCCCCTTTTCCAGTACTGGTTTATGGCGGAGCCTCAGACTGTGTCAGGGAGAAACAGTTAGGGGATGATGACTGGTTCCACCAAGTTCCTCTGTAAGCTGGATTCCAGAGACTCCTCACAGATCTCACAGACTGGACTCTGGTTTACATATTTGTTGTGGAATCAGTTTTTGTGTCTTCCACAGTTTCCAGCTAGGAGATTCTGTGGACTCCCAATGGGAACCTGCTGGGAATCATGGGTAGGGTGCTGAATTTTTCACGTGAGGCACTCCCACTGTATGTGGAAATAAATAATAGCATTGTTCCCACTTTTCAGGCAAATCTCTCTCCCCATAGCCCCACCACTTACTGGTGGTGCAGCACTGTTATTTACCAGGTATGGGTGTCTCCTTTTGCTTCCAGGGGCCTGGTGCTGATTCAGAATATATGGGTAGATGTGTGTAGGGCAGTTCTTTCTACCTTGCTCTTGTTTTGGCATCTCTATCTTCTGGGTCTGAATATGTCTCATTTCACCATATCCATTCCAGTAATATAGGAATGGTCCAGTTTCCCCTGTTATACCCTCAAATATGGAATTTCAGTCTTACTAGGTTTCAACTTCATTTATCTTCCCATATGAGATGGAGCTACCTACCCTTGCTGTTATCCCCTTTGTGGCCATTTTCTCTTTGTTTGCAAAAATCTTACAAAGATTTTTGTCTGTGTTCAGTAATATTGAGATATAATTTGTGTGTGTGAACATGCCTGCACTTGTGTGTGTGTGTGTGTGTGTGTCTGTGTGTGTGTGTGTGTATGTATGCACTTATCTGGTTTTACTATTAGGGCAGATCTTTGTGGAATGAATTTGGAATTTTGACTCATTTTTTTTTCCTGGTGACCTTTATATTTGTAAAAGTGAGGTAATAAAAAACTCACAATAAGTTTGTTCAGGTCAATCAGATTCTTAAGTTGTGTTTGTTTTATGTAATCAACTGTGCTAATGTTTGGTGAACATATATTTACACTTATAATCTCTTCTTGGTGAATTATTTTTTTCATCAGTATATAGTACATTTTTTTTACTCTTCTTGCTGATTTAGTGGGAGATTTACCTTGTGGGGTTTAAGTATAACTACTCCTGCTTGGTTTTGACTCCATTTGCTTGGCATACTCTTTTTGTTTTTTTTTTTTTTTCGTTCTTTCTTCCTTCCTTTCCTTTTTTTGTTTTGTTTTGCTTTGTTTGTTTGTTTGTTTGTAGTACCAGGGATCCAACTCAAGAACTTGTGCTTGCCTGACAGTATCCCTAGCTGTATCCCCAGCCCCGGCATAAATTTTTCTATCTTTTTACTTTCAGTGTGTGTATATTTTTATGGATGAGGTGTTTTTCTTGCAGGCAGTGTATTTGGTTTGTGTTTGTCATTCAATATGCTAATTGTTATCTTTTTATTGCAAGGTTAAAACTATTTCATTATTTGTCATTATTGAAAGATATATTTAATATATAAAGATTCATTTGAATCATACTTTTACTTTGCTAGTCTTTGATTCATACTGATTCACATTCATTTGTCTATTTTAATAGTTTTATTCTTTCCTTTGTTCTTGTGGTTCAGGCCTTTTCCTCTTTGTTTAGAATTAACTTAAGTACATTCTACAGTGTTGGTGTAGTGGTCATGGATTTCTTCAGTTTTTCCTTATTTCAAGAAATCCTTTCTTTCCTTTCAACTTTGAAGATTAGGCTTGCAGAATATAGCAATCTACATTGCCATTATTTTCTTTAAGGACTTGAAATTCATCTCTCCAAAACCTTCTGGCCTTTATAGTTTCTGTTGAGAATCTGCTCTTAATCTGATTGGCCTGCTATTCTAAGTAATTTTGCATTTCCTTGCAAAAGCTTCTAACATTCGTTGTTCTAAATTTTGGACAATTAGTTATTTTATGCAGAGGTACTTATTCTGCCTTTTTTTTTTTTTTTTGTATTTTTTGTACATAGTCTATAGTGTCTCACTACACAGATCAGACTCATAGTGATCCTCCTGATTTCAGCCTCCCAAGTACTGGGACTACAGGTGCATGCCACAATACCCAGTCTCAGTCGCTGTCTCAGTGCACCCCTGGGGCAGGCATGGCTTGCTGGGGATCAAACCCTGTTCCCTGAGCCTGTCTAAGCAGGCCCGTTAATCCACTGAGCCATCTGGCCAACCCCAAAGGTACTTTTCAGATAGCATCTATTTGTGGCCCCGAGTGTCTTTAGTATCTGGTTATCTATCTCATTTCCCATATTGTAGAGATTTTGTGCTATAATTTTAGTGATTAGGTTTTCTGTGACTTTAACCTGTATTATATCTTTTTTCAATCTGATAATTCTTAAATTTGTTCTTTTAGAGGTGACTAGGAGCTCCTCAATAATCTTTTTCATTTTTCTCATTATTTTTTAATTATTACTTTAAAAAAAAATTTAGTATGGAGTCTACAAGATCTAACTACACAGAGCAGATACATAGTGAGCCTCCTGTTTTCAGCTTCCCAAACACTGTGATTATGGGCTCCTGCCACCACACCCAGTCTCAATTGCCATCTCGGTATGCCCTGGGGGCAGGGCCCCTACAGCAAACTAGGAATCTATCCCAGTCCCTGTGTCTGCCTAAGCAGTAATTATTACTGTTTGAGTATTGATTACATTATTTTGTTTGTTTGTTTGCTTGAGCCTTGCTAATTTTAATTTTTCTTCTGATTCATCTTGCTCTCTGCTGAGATCTTCATCTGAGATTTTGTTAGACTAACTGAGCACTTCATTTCAGGGATTCCTGTTTTGTTTTTTTTCTTAACTTTTCTTTGTTGAAGTGGTCTTTCATGTCCTCTCTTCATTACTTCAGTTGTACCTGTGATCTTCTTGGAGATCACTGCTTGTTTTACTGAAAGATTCACTGAGGTGCTTATATGTGTCCTTTTTGATCTTCATCATCTTTAACTGTCAGTATTTAAAAATACTTTGTCTGAAATCTGTCCACTTGAACATCTGTGGGAAGAGACTAAGGAATTAGGAATTTTCTTGTCATTTTATTGTCTTCTTTTCTCTTAATTCTCATGTCTTTGTATGAAAGATTGCCATTCAGTTGGAATAGATATCTCTATCTCTGTTGTATATTTGTTTTATTTATTTATGTGTTTGCTTATTTGTTTATTTTGGTGTCTTAAGATAGGGTCTTACTATGTAGTGCAGACCAGCCTTGAACCTAGTGTGTATCTAGGCTGCCCTAGAACTCATGGCAAACCTCCTTACTCAAGCGTCAGAGTGCTACAGGTATGTACCACCACACTTAGCCTGTAAATAATTTTAGAGAGTGAGGCTTTCTCTCTGTGATGTCTCTTAAGCTTTGGTTTCATCTCAGTTTAAAAGTAAATACTTCAATCTTATGGAGTACTATGCCCAATTCATATGACTACTTTGTGAGGAAAATGTACCAGTAATATCAAATTAGAAATAACCAACAATCTATATATAATTTATATCTGGTTTAGAATTTTCTTTGTGTGGGGAATTTTTAATTTCAAATTTAGTTCCTTTAATAGGTAGGACCACTCAAATTTTCCATTATTATCATTTTGCTATTTTTTGTCTCTTAAAAAGTTGTCTTTTTTGTACTGTATTTATTGCCCTAAAATTGTTCTCCTGTTCTCTTATTTTTCACTTATTTGCTACAGGTTCTATAGTGATTCTTTCCTTTCATTGCTGATATTGGTACCTTTGTTGTTGGAGCTTGGCTAATTTTTATTCATTTTAATAAGAACAAAGATTAACAA
>NW_004524664.1:2446732-2448087 GCF_000260255.1 Octodon degus | reverse complement strand
TGACTGTGTTTATTGTGCCCTTAAATTCTGGGAGATTTTATTCATATTATTATTTAGTTCTAAAAATTGTTTTAGAGAGCGAGTGTGGTTGCACCAACACCAGTACTTAGCTGCGGATCGGCGTGTCCTTGGGCTAGAGAGTGGGATATCAGGCTTCTGCGCTAGAACTTTCCTTGTGGTAACGAGGGAAGACTGGTGACCACCCGGCACGGAAGCTGCAGCAGGTTTAAAAATGGGTGATGTTGAGAAAGGCAAGAAAATTTTTGTACAGAAGTGTGCCCATTGCCATACTGTTGAGAAGGGAGGCAAGCACAAGACTGGGCCAAATCTCCATGGTCTCTTTGGGTGGGAGACAGGTCAGGCTGCTGGATTCTCTTACACAGATGCCAACAAGAACAAAGGTATCACCTGGGGAGAGGATACATTGATGGAGTATTTGGTGAACCTCAAGAAGTGCATTCCAGGAACAAAAGTGATCTTTGCTAGCATCAACAAGAAGGTAGAAAGGGCAGACTTAATAACTTACCTCAAAAAGGCTACTAATGAGCAATAGTCACTGCCTTATTTATTACAGAACAGAAATGTCTCATGGTTTTTGTATGTATACCATAATTTAATCTCATACACCAGACTTCAGATCATAAGTGGCTGACAGAATATTTTTGTTGGGCAGTCCTGATTTAAATAAAATTGGCTTGTAGTTAAAAAAAAATAAAAATTTTTTTAGTTCTTCTTTGATTTTTTTTTTCTGTAACCCTCTTTAGTTGCGAGTAGATTGTATAGTTTCAGTGAATTTGCATACTTTCTGTGTTTTCTTTTGTCGTGGATTTCTTTTTTTTCCAAAGTTTTATTGATAAACAGATAACAATGAGACAGTTTCAAATCAAATCAGAAGTACAGTTTCAACAAATAATACACTGCATATATTCTTCTTAGTGGTTAATTGCTGTACAAGAAGTGGACTTGTGATCCTATTTACAAACACCATTAGAACAAATCATTCTATTCATTAAGAAAATGCAACTATATATCCATCCCAACCACTTTGAATACACAGATACAAAATGGACATTCATCGGTATACCCCATTTGTTCTAATTTCCGTTATTGAATATTATAGGTGTGTAAACTCAGGAAAATATTCTAAAAGAGTCCAGCAGCCCATAATAACATTGGGTCTTCTGTTTAACTGGCAATGTCAGAAAATATCGACTTGAGTCCCCCACAGCTCAACATAACAGCATGACTTTATTTCCTATGTTTTGTCTTCATACTTTTCTACTGGATGGTTAAGACCAAGGTAAAGCAGGACCTATGCAACAAGAGTTGTAGCTTTTTGGTCTGAGAAGGTCAGT
>NW_004524664.1:2431325-2444424 GCF_000260255.1 Octodon degus | reverse complement strand
TCCTTAAAGCTTGGATTACAAGTGAGTGCCACCATGCCCAGTCTCAATCGTCCTCTCAGCAAGTGTTGGTAGGCAGGGCTAGCATGACATGCCAGGGAATGAAACCTGGCTACTGCATCTGCGTAAGCTGGCATTTTAATCCACTGAGCTATTTGGACTGCATCCTAGTTTTTTGAGCAGTCTCCATACTGATTTCCATAATGGTTGCACCAGTCTACATTCCCACTAGCAGTGAAGAAGGGTTCTTTTTTTCCTGGCAGCCTCTCCAATGTTTGTTTTTGTTTGATTTCTTTATGATAGCCTTTCTTTCTGGGGTGAGATGGTATCTCAGTGTTGTTTTAATTTTCATTTCATGAATGGCTAGTGATATGGAGCATTTTTTTTGTGTGCATTTATTTGTTTCTTACATTTCTTTCTCAAAGAAGTATGTATTCATTTCAGATGCCCATTTTTGGATTGGGTCTTCCAATTTGAGTCCCTAATGTTTTTTTAGTTATTTATAAATTGTAGATAAAAGACCTTTGTTGGAGTGCTTATTAGTTAAGATTTTTTCCGAATTTCTCGGTTGTCTTTTCATTGTTGGTATTTTCTTTTGATGTGCAGAAACTTCTCAATAAAAGGAAGTCCCAGTTGTTAATTCTTTCAAATATTTCCTGTGCAATTTGATTTTTGTTCATGAACTGTTTGCATACCCCATGTCTTCAAGATTTCCAACTACTTTCTCTTCCAGGAGATTTAGTGTTTCTGTTTTAATGTTTAGATTTTTGCTCCATTTTAAATACAGTTTAGTGCCTGGTGATAGACCTGGGTTAAGTTTTAGTTTTCAGCATATAAAGAGCCAGACTTTCCAGTACCAGTTGCCAAAGAGGCTATCTTTCTTTCAGTGAACATATTTGGCCCGTTTGTCAAAGATAAGGTGGCTGAGTGTGTTTGTAGTTGTGTCTGCATCTTCTAAGCTATTCCATTGCTCCACAGGTTTATTATTTTTTTAACCAAATCATGCTGATTGTATCATAGTAGCTTTGTAGGGACCTTCAATTCAGAGATTGTAATGCCTCCTGCTGTGCCTTTGTTGCTCATGATTTCCTTTGCTCATCTAAGTTTTCTCTGTTTCTAAATAAATTTTAAGAATTATTCTCTAGGTCTGTAAGGTATGTTGGTGATATTTTGATAGGGCTTGCATTAAATCTGTATAATAATTTGGGCATATGACCATCTTCACAATGTTGGTTCATCCTATCCAGGAGCAAGGAATATCTTTCCTTTTTCTGAAACCCTCTACTTTCTGTTTTTCAAAATGCTGAGTTTCATTGAATAGATCATTTACTTCTTTACTCAGATTAATTCCTACGTACTTCATTTTATGTGATGCTATCCTAAAGGGTATTGTTTCTCTAATTTATTTCTCAGTGTGTTTGTTATCTGTGTAGAGGAATGTTCTTGACTGTTGGCTATTGACTTTGTGTATGCTGCTATGCTACTGAATTTCTGTATTAATTCTAGTAGCTTCTTTGTGGACTTTTATGGGTCTTCCAAGTGGAGTATCATGTCATCTGCAAATAAGGATAGTTTCACTTCTTCTTTACCTATTGTTATTCCTTTTATTTCCTTCTCTTGTCTAATGTCTGTAGCTAATGATTCCAGAACTATACTGAATAGAAGTGGTGATAGAGGACATCTCTGCCTAGTACCTGATCTAAGAGTAAAAGATTTCAATATTTTAGCATTTAGAATTATGTTATTAGTTGGATTGTCATAGATGGCTTTTATGACATTGATGTAGAGGCCATGTCTTCCAACTTTCTGTAGGACTTTGATCATGGATAAGTGTTGGACTTTGTTAAAAGCCTTTTCTGCATCAAGTTAGATGATCATGTGGTTTTTGGATTTGGCTCTATTGATAAAGTGTATTACATTGATGTAGTGTATTACATTTGTGTATGTTGAACCATCTTTGTATCCCTGGGATGAATCCTAACTGGTCATGGTGTATAATCTTTCTGATCATTTGCTGTATTTTATTTGCTAGGATTTTTGCATCTATATTCATGAGGGAGATTGGCCCATAGTTCTCTTTTTTAGTTGCATCTTTCTCTGGTTTTGGTATCAGTATGATTCCTGCCTCAGGCATGAGTTTGGGAGTATTGCTTTCTTTTCCTTTGCATCGAAGACTTTGGAGATTACTGGGATTATATCTTTGGTTAATTTCTTCTAGAATTCAGTTGTGAATTTATCAGAACTTGTGTTTTTCTTTGTTGGTATGTTTTTTATTACATGATCAATTTCATTGGCTGATACTGGATTATTGAGAGGTCTTATATCTTCTGGATTCAGTTTTGATAATTTGTACCTTTCTGGGAATTTGTCCCTTTCTTCTCTATCTTCTATTATGTGAGAATAAAGATTTTTAACATAGCTATTGATGATCTTCTGAATTTCCACAAGGTCTGTATTAATCTTGCCCTTTTCATTGCTTATTGCTTGAATTTGAGTTTTCACTTTCTTTTTTTGATGAGGTTACCTAGGTGTTTATCAATTTTATTTAATCTTTCAAAGAACCACAGTTTTTTGATTCGTTATTGCCTTGTATTGTTTTCTTTGTCTCAAATGCATTTATTTCTGCTCTAAACTTTATAATTTCCTCCCTCTTTGGGCTGTGGGTTTGGTTTGCTCTTAGTTTTGTAGACCCTTGAGGTGCAACATGAAGGTACTTATTTGTTACCTTTCTTGTTTCCTAATATGTGAGTTTAAAGCTACAAATTTCCCTCTAAGAACTACTTTCATCACAACCCCAAGATTCCAAGCCATTGTGCTTGAATTCTTATTTAATTGTAGATATTGTTTAATTTCTTGTTTAATTTCATCTGTAACTCATTGGTTGCTGAGGAGGGTGTTATTTCATTTCCATTTTTATGGGGTTTTATTATTTATTTTGTCATTTATTTTCAGTTTCATTTCACTGTGGTCAGATAATATGCATTGGATAATTTCTATTTTCTTGTATATGCTTAAGCATGCCCTATAGAATAGTATGTGGTCTATTTTAGAAGTTGTCCCATATGCAACTGAAAAAAATGTATATTCAGATATGGTTGGGTGGAGCAGTGTGTATATATCCACTAAGCCCTTTTGCTCAAATTTTTGGTTCAGTTATGCTGCCTCTTTGCTATTTTTTTCTCTGCTTGACTTATCCTTTATTGATAATGGGGTATTAATTTCTCCTGTTAAGAATGTGGTTTTGGATTTTAGATTTTTTTCATGTACATTAAGATTTGACTTATATAGTTAGTTGCTCCTGTGTTTGATGTGTACATATTTATGAGTGTTGCCTCTTCCTCTTATATTTTTCCCTTAACCAATATGTACTGGCCTTCTTTATTTTGTTTGATCATTCTTTATTTGAAGTTCAGATTGTCTGCAAATGGGATTGCTACCCCTTCTTTTTTCTGAGTTTCTGGGGCATGTAGTGTCATTTTCCGTCTTTTGACTTTCAGCCTGTGAATTTCTTTATGAGTTAAGTGTGTTTCATGTATGCAGCATATTTTTTGGATTTTGCTTCCTAATCCACTCTGCCAGTCTATTTCTTTAATCGGTGAATTGAATCTACTTCCACATGATGGTTATAACTCATATGGAATGAGTTATAACTCATGGTTATAACTGTTTTGACTTATGTTTTATATGGTTAGTTTCCTGCTGTTAGTCACCTATATTTCTCCTGTGTTTAAATGTTTGCCCTATTTGCCAGGTTCTTTCCATTCTCATTTGTGGAGTTGTGGTCATTTTGATCCCTCTCTGGAATACCTTTTAGTATTCTATATAGTGTTGGTTTTATTGTGGTGAAATTCTTTAGTAGTTATTTGTCATGGAAATATTTTACTTCCCCATTAAACTTGAAAGAGAGTTTTTTAGGGTATATCACTCTGAGTTGGAATCTGTTTTCGTTTTAGACTTGAATTATTTTGCTTCTTGCTCTTCTTCATTGTTGCCCCTTTGTGGATTAAGTTATCTTTAAAAAGAGCTACTATGTATCTTTATTAATGTTTCTTTTGTTTGTTTGAGACAAAGTTTAACTACATAGTTCAGACTGGCCTTGAACTTTCAATGTTGCCCAGGCTGGCAGAACTTACCTTTATTATTTCTATTGTCAGTTGTGTATTTCTCTTTTTCTAGTATTTTTAAATGAAAACTTAAACCTTTCATTTTCTGTCTTCTTTTCATAAATATTTTTTTATATGTGGTAAATTTCTCTTTAGCACTGCATTATCTACATAGCATACATTTTGTTGCATTTTAGATTGTTATTCAGTTTCAAATTCTCATTTTCTCCATATTTTTTCATTGATACATTGGTATTTATAGGTGTTCATTAATTTTAAAACATTTGTTAACTTTAATATGACTTTCATTCTTTTATGTATATTGGGACTTGTCTTATGCTCAGCCTATATTTAATTTTCATAACTTAAACATACAAAATTGGAAATAAAGTGATTTATGGTACTTTTGGATATACTAGATTTTGTTTGTTAATATTATTTGAAAATAATGTACACTGCTGATTTCTTTTTCTTTCTTTTCTTTTTCTTTTTTGGTACCAAGGATCAAACTCAGACATTGCACTTGATAGGCAGGCCCTTAAGCCACCGAGCCATTTCTAGAGTCCTGATTTTCTTAAGATTTATTTTATTTTATCATATCACTGACTTATAGTTGAGGATTAAGATATTAAACACAAGATTAATTTTGAGCACCAAACTAATGTAACCCAAACATACTCATATCATATTAAAGTTAGCAAGTCAAGAATATAGAACTGTTGGGATTTGCTGGGCTCCCAGTCTTCTATGATGAATGTATGGCAAGACTTAAAAAGAAGAGACATGTAATATGGTTTCTGGGAGTCCAGAAAGGTCAGAATTCTGTTGGAGATAAGACAAAGACTTGTCTGAGTGTCCAGTATTTATTGGAATTCAAACAAGTTCAAAGAGTGTGAGGGACAGTGAAAGATAAAGGTGGGCAGCTGAGCAGGACTTATAAAACAGGATCAAAGGCACTCTTCAGCAGTAAACCTGGATACTGAGGAGAACTGCGTTATCTCTAAGGTTAGCCGTTAACTGCTCTGGAAGAGGGAGTGAGCCAAATGTCCTCACCTGCAGCCCTATCTTGCCTTCAGATGCTGAGGATCCAGAAATCACTGTGGTCAACGACTTAACCCTTACACAGTCTGGTCCCCAACAATTGCTGTTTTATTTTTGTAATTGCAGCAGTTTAAATATTGTGACTTGAGGTTGAATAGGTCTAGGCATTGTTGGGTTTAGTGCCCTCTGTAGCAGACTAGAAACAGAAATAAAAGACACAAGGGTATTTACATAATCAGTCCAGTATGCAGTCCAAAATGGGCCTGATAGAAGCAGCCTTCACTAAGGTTTTGTACATCTCTCTCCACTTCTGCATGTTCTGGGATGATGCTCACAGTGGTACTTCATGGCCTGTTAATACTCAAGCATACCCTTGTTCCCATGTTATTAATTATATTAGACCATCCAACTTTTCTATTTGGATGTCTTTTTAATTTCTTTAAGCCCTTTATTTATTTATTTATTTATTTATTTATTTATCATAAGGTCTTTCTATGCAGCTCTGACTCATCATGAACCTCAGGCTATTTCAGCCTCCCCAGAGTGGGATTACAAGCATGGTTTTGGTGGTGGCACAGCATGCCTGGGTGGGTTTCCAGGGCCAGCACAGCCTGCAAAACTGGGGAATGAACCTGTGTCCTTGTGCCTGCCAGGCAGCTGCTTACACTGTTGAACTATCTCCCCAGCCATAGATGTCTTTTTATAGCACTAAAGCCCTAGACATGCTTGATGATCAGCCCTTTTGTTAATGAAGGTCTGATGGAATATATTTATTTTTTGTAAGAGGATTAATTTTTTAAAGTAAAAGTAACAAGATCTAATTATGTTTGTGGGGGCAACTGCATTCTCCCTGTTATGATTTGTGTCTAGTTGTCCCCCCAAAACCTCATGTAGTCACTGGGGCAGCAGGATTCTATAACTTGTGATTAATTTATCATCAAGTGTTCATATTATGGATGTGAATGCTGCTGGGATTGTGGGTAGGAGTGCTACACCCACGAATATCTTGAATGCAATATAAGGAAAGTTGAGAGGCCTTCCTCTGCCACTGCTGCTGCTCCTTCATTCTTGCTTTTGCTACCTGTGCTATTTTCTGCTGCCATGAACTGCTACCATCTGCCATGGGCCAACCTACCTTCCAGTTAGCCAAAGGTGGACTGAAACCCTCACAAACTATGAGCTACATTACCTTTCCTTCCTTAATTTGGGTGTCAGGTATTTTGTACCAGCAATGAGAGAAAAGTAACAGAGACACCAAGTAAAAATGAGACCTGTGATTATTAAAATTAACACCTAGTTGTCTATCAAGGTCAGTTGCATCTCCTCAGTCATTACTTTGGAACCATGTGTAAAGCCTCTTAGCTCTTCTGTCATTGTCACCATCAGGATGCTTGACCATGTTGTTTTTTGTGAAAGTTTGGGAGACTTCTCTCTAGGTGACCCTCCTTGGGCACACTGTACATTGTTGTTTTTTGTCCTCTAGATCCCAGCAATCTCCCTGGTGAGGAGGTGGGTGATATACCAAGGGAGTAGGCTCTTGCAAAACAAAAAAAAAATTCTCTCATGTCCTGTGTCCTTGCTGACCTTGGAGGGCTAGGGCCAAAATGTTGTCTGTTTTTTAAGTTCAGTTACCTTTCTAGTTCTGAACTCTAAACTTTAGTTATTGCCCACCCAAAAGAGAAGGTAAGTGATATTAATATTTCAGTGGAGGCAATGTTTTGTAATTATTTTAATTTTATCTGAACACTTTGAAGTATGACGTATATCCAGAAGACTGTTATTTCCTACCAACCATGGTTGTTCTAGTGTTAAGTCCCAGGCAAATATTAATAGCTAACAGTTGTATAGTTTCACAAAGAAAACTTGAGATTAAAAACCATGCATAATATTTCAGCATGAGAACCATTATTGCTTTTATAAAATACTTAAATGTCCACTTTAGTATATAGCAGTCTTTTTAGTCACTGGTCTCCTTTTGATCATTAGACATTGAGTGACACAAAGTAACTCTTATTTATTTTTTAAAAATTGTTATTTTTAATACAATTTCACACAAGAAGTTTGTGACATGTTCTTCACTGTTTAGTGTCTAAGCATCCCTAAAATATAGTGTCATGTTATAACACATACATTAAAAAAGCTTTGTTTTTTGAAAACATATTTTCTGACAGGTTGTCTCATGTTGGTTTGACATAAACTCTAATCTCACTGAAGAACAAAAAAACAGGCAGATATCTTTTCCTTTTTTTAAAGGCAGATATCCATATCTAAAACAAAAAGAGTATCACCCTAAACAATCCTAGTTTTATATCTTTGCAGACATGTAAGTCCAGAACTCATGAATATATTTAATATGCTATGAAATTAGCAGTAATTAATGTTATAGTCATGCGAAATACAGTATTAAACTTATTTTCCTAGGAATGAAATCATTTATTTTTTGAGTTCTCAAATTTTATTTTTATCTTGAGATTTTAGCAGCCCACTATAAAGTGAATCTACTGCTATTTTCCCTGCTTAAAGATAGATGATTTTCCTAGATGTGTATCATTTGAGTTTACAATATATTTGGAAAAATTTTAACAATTACGTCTTCACCCTCTTATGTCTTTTTGAAATGCAATTACATGTAGACTGCTTGATGGGGGACTGATTTTTTTCCTTTTATTTCTTTTCTCTTGATATATTTAAATTACATTTTCTTTATGCTCTTCCATGTTTTTAAGTAGTGTTCAATATTTTTTTTCAAACCCATGCAGAAAGAGTTTCCATGGAAAATTATAGCACTCTTTCACTAGACTATCCACTGGACAACAATAATCTGACCACTAACTCAGAGACTTACAACAGTCATCCTTGTCTTTTTAAGTCATTCAGATCATCATGTTTGGTAAAACTACATCCTGGTGGAAAGCTAGTGTTTAGAGCTTGGGTCATATATTTTTCTTCTTTAACTTATGTTTTCCTGATGTCCAATTTCTAGAAAAATTACTTAATATGTTTTTTTTAATTTTCTAGTTGGGTAGGAGTATACATGTAATATCAGTTATTATATCCTGATTTGAAGTTTAACTTCTACATTAATTTTAAGTATAGGTGTTGGGGAAATAGCTTAGTGGTCTAAGCCCCTGCTTGGTAAACACAAGGAGCCAGGTTCCAGCTGTGGCACCACATGCCCTGCCAGTGTTAGACTGACTGACCATGGAAACTGGGCATGGTGACACACACCTGTAATCCCAGCACTGGGAAGGCTGAGACAGGAGAATTACTATGAGTTAAACTGCATAGAAAGACTCTACCAAATAAATAAATCTAAAAAAAAATTATAATAAATATAGATAGGGCTGTGTGTGTGTGTGTGTGTTTTAAGTATATTTAGAGTTGTTAAACTCTGTCAGGAACATTCATATAATTTTTCAAAATTCAAAAATTACCCCAGCAAGTATAACTCCTACCAAAATTTTATTGTTGTCAAACCTTATTGTTACATGTACATTTCATTTCTTCACAGCAATGTGGAATTGACAACTGCTGTAATCATGAAAACTGCAGGAAGAAATTAGGAACAGAATGTCTTGGAGGGCCATGCTGCAATTTCTGTAAAGTAAGATTTAATTTTATTAATGTTTAAAACTATCTGTTGAATCATGTGTTGGAGACATTAGAACACTTTAAACTACAAGTTTAAATCAGAATAAGTGACTCTTTTAGAGTCATGTTTCTATTATGAACTTCTGTCAGATGTTTGGGTCTGTTTAATGCTAGTATTCTCACTAACTTAATGCTGTTATTTTAAACCTTAATTGAGAACTATTGTAGAGCTTGTCAATAAGGAGATCTTCATAGAGCTGGATAAATTTTTCTCATTTGATTTAATATTTATACATTTATATATCAAAAATATTATTATTGATAGTAACA
Source organism: Octodon degus (assembly GCF_000260255.1). Lineage (NCBI taxonomy): Eukaryota > Metazoa > Chordata > Mammalia > Rodentia > Octodontidae > Octodon > Octodon degus. The sequence continues at coordinate 2,435,362 of NW_004524664.1, read as the reverse complement.
GTAGTTATGATAAATTTGCTTAAATATGCAATTGAAAAATATGGAATTTTTCATACCCATTTAAGGAATGCAGCTCAATAGAAGTAACATTTTTCAAATAGGATATGTAACAACATTTTAAACTATAAACTTGGGATTTAAAGACTTGAAAGATTACATTTTAGCTTATATGGTGAAATGTTGATCACTGTTTCTTCATATCTTTTAAGGTTGTTCTACTGTATTCAGAATAGATCTCTTTTGAACCCACTGTCATTGGTCCTGTCTATTAACTGTCCATAATTGACATGGTTTTACTTTTTTTTGGAATCTTTATCAGGTTACATTTTTAATTCTCTAATCTTTTTAATATGAAGTTGAAATAATAAAGGATTGCAATCTTGATGGTTATTGAAGATTCTTCATATAGAATTTCTTAACATCATATATGAAAGAATTAATGAAGTATAATTCAAGAGAAAGGAGATTCCCTCAAAACCTTCCATAGTTGATCAGGAATGGATAAAAAAGAAATGATATTTTTACACAATGAAGTTTTACTTGGCTACAAAAAAGATAAATTTAAGGGTTTTATAGATCAATAGATGCAATTAGAGACCATACTCAAAAATACAATAATCAGACATGCATGTACAAATATGGTATTGCCTCGCTAATGTAAGGACCTGAAAGAGTAAAACCTGACAGGTACAATAGATACTGTGAAAGGGAAAGAATCTCTTCAAAGGGAAGGAAAAACTGGGCTGAGGGGAAGTACAGGCAGAGGATGCAGGAAAAGATACATTTATGTATGTATACAGGATGGCTTGGATAATTGTACTGCTGATTTTTGCTGGTCAATACAAGGGAGCAGTTGGTGCTTAATTTTTTTTTCTTCTACTGTTTACTTTCTTACAACTTTTAATACTTAATTTTTTTTCTTTGTTTTGTTTTTTACCAATTTTGCATTTTTATATCTGGTAAACTGAACAATTAATTTGAAGAAACATTATACAATACAGCAACCATTGTAGAATATCTGTTGTTTTGTTTGGTGAAGTTCTCTGTTGTCTCTAATGTGTCCTGCATATTCTTTTGGTTTTTGACTATTTTGTATTCTCTTTAGGTATTAGGAAAAAAGCAGAGGCAAAGACCTCCTATAGGTGAACTACTTCTTTACTCACTAATCTACTTCCCTTTGTTAATTCTCAGTTATTTATACCATATTTAACATTTGTCATAGGATATGAAAGTATTCCACACTTAAAATTTACAGCTTGATTAAGAATACAGTATTTTATTTGGGAATTAAAGAATTTTGACCAAAGGAATAGTTTTCCAATACTCAAAGTGAGCATTACTCTTCAAACTAAAAACAAAAATAAAGCTTTGACTTTATCATATATATATATATATATATATATATATATTCAATTTAGGACAAAGTATTTTAATAAACATAATTATTAAAAAGATAATAAACATGATTCAAATATTGACATGCTTTTAAGACAAATATCAATAGGCTAAACAATGTTGTGTGTAATTTTTTATATCTTAATTTCTATTAGTATAGAGGATCAAATGTTATATGCAGGGACAAACGCGACCCTCACTGTGATGTCCCTGAGTATTGTACAGGAAGTTCAGAACATTGTCCACAAGATCTAACAGTCATCAATGGACAAAGATGCAAAAATAGGCTCATGTGTTACAGCGGAATTTGTGTTGATCTTGATGCACGTTGTGTACAGCATTTTGGAAAAGGTAATTATTTTACATCCAAAATAGATGTCCTTCAGTGTTTCTATCAATACTACCAGAATAATACAAAACATTATGTTTTCCATTTTTAATATTTTTATATATTTTCTATTTTTATTAAAGTATAATTTACAAAAATTGTATGTCTTTAGGTATATGGTTTTGGTAGACATTGTAAGATTTATAAAAATTAAGGCAATTAAGATATCCATCCATTTACATAGTCATCATTTATTTTTAATTTAAAAAAATCTTAAGATCTGTTTTTAGACAAATTTCAGTTAGGAAATACAGATTTATTTACCATGCTCAGTCAAACTGCTGCACTTTAGATGTCCTAAACTTATACATTTTTCATAATTGCAATTTTTTATTGCTTGACCAACACCTTCCCATTTCCCTCTTATTCCAGTCTTTGAAAAGCAACATTTGTTAGGAATGTGACAACTTTAGATTTCATATATTAATTTGATTGTGAATCATAATTCTGTACCTATCTAATTTACTGTCCTCCACTTTTATGCTTATTGTTGCAAATACCAGAATTTTCTCTGTGCTAAGGCTGAATTTTATTTCCTTTTGGTTGTAAAAAATACTAAATAATCACATCCAAAGCCAGTACAGGATCTGATGGCTTCTTTCCTGTCTTAACACCTTTATCATTGTATAGTGGCTTTTTATTTTTGTCTTATTTTATAGGATTTTTACTCAAATTTGTTGTATCTAATATAAATTTTCTTTCTACTTTTTAGTTTCCATTTGCATGTAATGTCTTTTACTATGGTTGTCTTGGTGTTTGGACAGGGCTCAAGCCTGGGTCTCAGGAGACCAGTGTAGAGGGTAGGTGTGTAATCCAAAATCCAGGTACTTACCTTGGCTCTGAGTTGACTTAAAGGTTAGATCATTGGAGGAAGGTCTGGATCTTAGAGTCATGGAACCATAGATCCTGAGTTCAAGGAATAGTCATGGAATATGGACCCATGGAACAGGTAAAGCCTTAGGTCTCATGAGCCAACAGACCCTGGATCAACTGGAATAGACTTAGGCTTTGGCTTGCTTGTGTGTAAAAGGTACAGGTTCTGGCCTGAAAGTAGGCAGGCCTGAATTCTATGTTCTTGAGGGCCACCCTGGTATCTCAAGCTGGGGGTGTAGACCTGACACTGTTGTAAGGTTGAACTAGAGTCTTGGACCACAGGTATTAGCACTGAAAAATGAGGTTGTGAGGTTTGGACCAATGTTGGAATAGGTCTGAAGCCTGGGACCATGTGAGCTAGGTCAGTGTGAAGATTGAAGTGTAACTGCAACTTGTATTTATAGAGCTGCCCATAACTGGAATCTGGCAATTCCAACACTGAGGTGCTCTTAACTCCTGGAGTATAGGCAGTGGTTTATCTTGGGAGGCGACTGCTTACAGGTTTTGTCTCACAGTCTAGGGTTGTGGTGACTGGACAAGTACTGGGAACTTATCTGGAGTCTGAGGCTTGTGGGAAAGCCTGGAAGTGGGTAGACCTAAAGAATTAATCATCACAGTTGGTCTAGAGACTTAGCCAATGGGTATGCCCACTTCTGGATTCTGATCAGAGCAAGGGCCAGAGCAGAAAGTATTGTTTGTTTTGAAGGGAAAAATTGTGTGCTCATTTCCCTGTCTTTCCCATGTGAAAAGGGGTTACTCCCCACATTGGTGTGCCTTAGAATATGAAACTGTCCTTTAGGCTTCTGTACTTATTTTGTTGTTCTTGTTTGCTTAATTTCTATGCCACACCCAAGTACTCTAGTTGCTCACCTTACTTCCTTAGCTCCTTTAAAGGATCCGCATGCATGGACAATGGTTCAAATGGATTTTTCTGTATGAAGAAATGTTCTAGAAAGTCCCAGTAAGTCATTCATTTCAAGCATTTCAAATGTTCAAATTTTGAACATTAATTGTAGTTTTTTCTATTTCTGCTTTCAAATCTGTCACTTTCAATTTCATGTATTTCAAAACAACATTCTTAGGTGTATATGTATTTAGAACTTTTATATCTTTTTCATGAATAGGTACTTTTATTGTTATTTTATTTTATTTCATTTTCTTGTCTTCTTTTTTTTCCAATACCAGCAATCAAACTCAAGACCTTGCACTTGCCAGGCAAGGACTTACGCTGCTGAGCTATCTCCCCAGTCAATTATTTCATTTTTTTTTTTTATTTTTTTTTCTACAGTTTTATTGATAAACATATAGCAATGAGACAGTTTCAAATCAAATCGGAAGTACAGTTTCAACAAATAATACACTGCATATATTATTCTTAGTG
>NW_004524664.1:2426527-2427533 GCF_000260255.1 Octodon degus | reverse complement strand
AACTATATATCTATCCTAACCACTTTGAATACACAGATACAAAAGGGACATTCATCTGCATCCCCTTTTTTTTTTGTTAAGTTCCATCATTTAAATCTTATAGGTGTGTAAACTCAGTAAAATAATCTAAAAGAGTTCAGTAGTCTATAATAGTATTGGGTCTTCCACTTGACTGGCAATGTCAGAAATTGTTGAACTGAGTCCCCTACAGCTCAACATAACACCATGGCTTTACGTCTTATATTTCGTTTTTATACTTTTCTGCTGGATGGTTAAGAGCAAGGTAAAGCAGGACATATGCAACAAGAGTTGTAGCTTTTGGGTCTGATAAGGTCAGTGAAATACCCTCAGGATTTATCCTGAGATCCTGTACTTCAGATTGTACAACCTTTGTCAGTCTCAGCCATGTGGATGAGTCATGGCCATTGCTTGGTCAATGTAATCTCTGTGAGAGCCTGAGAGAATGTTTCCTCTCCATGTGATTCTCCTTAGGCACACTCTACATCATCGATCACTTTCCTATTTGGCCCTATAATCTCCTTGATTAGAAAATTTGGGACCTTACTGAGTTACATGACATTACAGTACAAGTTCTCATATGTTCTGAGTCTTAATTGACCTTGGAAGGCTAGGGCCAAAATGCTGGCTTTCCTTACAGCTCTCCTTTTTCTCTAATTTTGGTCTGCAAACTTAGGTTGTTAACCATCCAGAAGACAAGCTTATTGTTATTACCATACAACATAGGCTGTTAAGCTGAACCTCAATATCTGTCTGAATATGAAACATCTTAGGCATAATACGGAACAGGTATTTTTCATCAAATATTGATATGTTGAAATTTAAGTCCCTACAGAATATGATAAAAAAACATTGAAAAATTAGAATATGTTATTAAGACAGGTATAAAGAATTATACACTTCTTATGTATACACATAAGTCCAAAAATCTAACCATATACAACCTTGAAGCGGGAAAGTCCCACAATATTCCTTTTCCTGTCTCTTG
>NW_004524664.1:2422560-2425913 GCF_000260255.1 Octodon degus | reverse complement strand
TCAGGTGATGGGCATCTTGGTTGTTTCCAAGATTTGGCTATCACAAATTGTGCTGCTATAAACATAGGCACACATATATCCCTATGATATGATGATTTCAGATCCTCTGGGAAAATTCCCAGTAGTGTAGTAGCTGGTTTAAATGGGATTTCCAGTTCAACTTTCCTAAAGAGTCTCCACACTGATTTCCATAATGGTTGCACCAAACTACATTCCCACCAGCAGTGGGGAAAAAAGGGGTTTCTTTTTCCCCACAGACTCTCCAACATTTGTTGTTGGTTGATTTCTTTATGATAGCCATTCTTTCTGGGGTGAGATGATATCTCAATGTTGTATTAATTTGCATTTGGGGGATGGCTAATGATGTGGAGGTTTTTTATGTATGTATTCGCTTCTTTAATTTCATCTTCTGAGAAGGGTGTGTTCTTCTCTGATGCCCATTTCTGTACTGGGTCTTTAAATTTTGGGGCCCTAGTGTTTTTACATTCTTTATTAACTCTAGAGAGCAGACCTTTGTCTGAGTACCTATTTGTCGTGATTTTTTTCAAATTTGTGGGTTGCCTTTTCACCTTTTTTGTAATTTCTTTTGACGTGAAAAAACTTCTCCGTAAGAGCAGGTTCCAGTTGTTAATTCTTTCAGCTGTTTCCCATGGGATTTGATTTTTGTTCATGTACTCTTTGCCTACCCCTATGTCTTCAAGAGTTCCTCCTAATTTCTCTTCCAAGAGATTTAGTGGCTCTGCACTAAAGTTTAGATCTTTAATCCATTTTGACTTTAGTTTGGTGCATGATGATAGACGTGGGTCAAGTTTGAGTTTTCGGCATGCAGAGATCCAGTTTTTCCAGCACAATTTGTTAAAGAGGCTTTCTTTCTTCCAGTGAGTACATTTGACCCCTTTTTCAAAGATAAGGTGGCTTAGTGTGTTCATAGGGGCTTCAGCGTCTTCTAGTCTTTCCATTGATCTTCAGGTCTATTTTATTAATCCTACCATGCTGATTTTATCACAGTAGCCTTGTAGTATAATTTCAAGTCTGGAATTGTAATGCCTCCTGCCTTGTCTTTACTGCCCAATATTGCCTTTGCTCTTCTAGATCTTTTCTGGTTCCAGATAAATTTTAGGAATGATTTCTCTAGGTCGGTGAGGTATGTCGGTGGTAGTCTGATAGGAATTGCCTTAAATCTATACAGCAATTTTTGAAGTATGGCCATCTTCACAATGTTGGTTGTTCCTATCCAGGAGCATGGAATATCTTTCCATTTTATGAAATCTGCCACGTTCTCTTTATTCAGAGTACTGTAATTTTCCTTGAAAAGATCTTTGACTTCTTTAGTTAGATTAATTCCTAGGTACTTCATTTTCCTCGGTGGTATTGTAAAAGGTAGTGTTTCTATAATTTCCCTGTCAGTGTGTTTGTTGTCTGTGTAGAGGAATGCTATTGACTTTTGGGTATTGACTTTATAATCTGCTATGCTACTGATTTTCTGTACTAATTCTATTAGCTTCTTGGTGGATTTTTCTGAGTCTTCCAAGTAGGGTATCATGTCATCTGCAAATAAAGATAATTTGACTTCTTCTTTACCTATTCTTATTCCTTTAATTTCTTTCTCTTGTCTAATGGCTGTAGCTAATGGTTCCAGAACTATATTGAATAAGAGTGGAAATAGAGGACATCCTTTTCTTGTACCAGATTTAAGAGTAAAAGATTTCATTTTTTCCCCATTTAGGATTATGTTAGCTGTGGGGTTTTCATAAATGGCTTTTACCAGATTGAAGTAGAGGCCATGTGGTCCAATTTTCTGTAGGACTTTGAACATGAATGAGTGTTGGACTTTGTCAAAACCGTTTCTGCATCAATGGAGATGATGATGATGATGATCATGTCGTTTTTAGTTTTCGTGCTATTGATATAGTGTATTACATTTATAGATTTATAGATTTTCAAATATTGAACCATCCTTGCATCCCTGGGATGGATCCTACCTGGTCATGATGGCAGAAATTCCAACTCGGCAGGTGGAGTGTGGGAGGTGCTGCAGAGTGGTGGAGGGTGTCCCAAGAGGGTGGTAGAGGGTCTCACCCACTCTGCAGCTGAGCTGAGACCAGTAGGTTCCACTCGCGCAGGGTAGCTGCAAGCTTTCACACATACTCACCATGCCTGGGTTAGGACTGGGTCTCGATCTCCTGGATTTCTTAAAGATCCTATATGGTTTCACTCTTATTCCTGTTTGCATGGATTTGAGTCTTTTCTTTCATTTTTTAATAATATTGGCCAAAAATTTCTGTCTATTAATCTTTGAAAGAATCAACTCTTCAATTCATTGCTCTTTTGTATTGCTTTTGTCTTAATTTTTTTAAGTGTATTTGGTTGTTACAGAGTCTCACTATGCAGCTTGGACTCTTAGTGTTCCTTCTGTGTTAAGGCTCCTGAGCACTGGGATTACAGGCATATGCCACTATGCCCTGACTCTGTGGCCTGCTTAACCCACTAGAGAGTGGGGCTGTCATGGTATGTTGTATCGGGAATGGAACCATGGTCCTTGAGCTTGCCTAACCTGGCTTAAGCAGGTGCTTTAGACCACTGAACTATCTCACCAACCCCCCTCTCAATTATTTTCTGCCTAATCTGTGTAATTTTTTTCTCTTGTGTGTGCTATGTGTTTAATTGCTCTCCTTTTTCAGGTACATACTTTTCTTTTGTACTGGAGGTCAAACTCAGGAACTTGCACTTGCCAGCAGGTGCTTAAACTGCTGTGCTGTCTCCTGAGCCCTTTTCAAGAATCTTGAGGTTCAACATTAGGTTCTTTATTTGAACAGATGCTGTTGTTCTGATGTGGGAATTCACCACTAATTATTGGCATTATTGTTTAACTGTAGATACTTTCTAATTTCTTCTTTACTTTCATCTGTAGTGCATTGCTTTTCAGGGGAGTGTTATTTAATTTCCATATGTTTATGTACATTTTGTGGTTTACTTTGACATTGATTTCCAATTTCATTGCACTATGATCTGATAAAATGCATGAGATACTTTCAATTTATTTGCATTCATTTAAGTATGTTTGGTAAGATGGTATCTGGTGAAAGTCCTGTAAACTACTGGGAAGAATGTATTCTGTTGTTGGGGGAAACACTCTGTGAACAACTGCTGCATCTATTTTTTCAAAGGTTTGTTTTAACTCTGATATTTCTAAATATTGATCTACAACTGAGCTAAATTCCCAAATATGATATTTCTACATTTCTAAACTCTGGTATTACTACATTGATTTTTAAAATTTGGTTTATCTATTTGTGATGGTTGGGTATTAATGTCTTCTATTAAAAGTGTATTGATGAATTTCTGCCAACTTC
>NW_004524664.1:2415148-2416391 GCF_000260255.1 Octodon degus | reverse complement strand
GCAGTGTATTATTTGTTGAAACTGTACTTTCGATTTGATTTGAAACTGTCTCATTGCTATATGTTTATCAATAAAACTTTGAAAAGAAAAAAAATTTAAAAAAAGTGTATTGATGCTCATCTGATTTTTCATGTTTACTAGTTTTTGTTTTATAAAGTTATGTGTGCCCATATTTTGTTTTATGACTTTTATATGTTCTTATTGAATTGTTCCCTTAACCAGTATGGAGCAATATTATTTTTTCTTTTTCTTTTCCTTTTTTTTTCTTTGTACCAGGGATCCAACTCAGGACCTTGTGCTTGTCAGGCAGGCATTTATGCCACTGAACTATCTCCCCAGCTTTGGAGTAACCTTTTTTATCTGTTCTGATTAGTCTTGATTTAAAGTCAACTTTGTCTGCAAGTAAAATAGCTATCCTTGTTTTATTCAGGTTCCTATTTATAGCAAATTTTTTACTATTATTTTACTTTCAGTATTTCAATTTCTTTTTTAAATTCTTCATGCTGGTTTACTGGTTGTAAATTTCTTCAATTGTTCTTTGTCATGGAAGTATCTTCTTTCTCCATCAGTTGTTAGATACAGTGTGGGATACATCAATCTAGAGTTGTTTTTTTTTCTCTTAGCACTTGAAAAGTTACATTCCAAGCTTTCCATCACATAAGGGTTTGTATTGAAAAGTTACCAATGATTTTGATGGGATTTCCTTTATAGTTGACTTGTTTATTTTTTTCTAACAGCTTTTTATACTCTGTTCTTGTATTGAACTTTTGGAATCTTGACTATTATATCTCTTGGTGTATTGTTTTCATATCCCGACTATTTGGAATTCTATATGTCTCACTTATTTCTATCTCAAGTTATTTTCCATGCTTGGACTATTTTCTACTATTGCTTCCATGAACTTATGCCCTTCTTGCTATTTCTTGATTCTTCATTGCTTCCAATTACTCTTATATTATTCTTCGTTGCATTGACTATCAGCTGTTGGACTGATTTTTTGTGACCCTTTGCTATTTTAAGAGGGTTTTCATTTGCTGGTTGACAACCAGAAACATTTTTCTAGATCAGATATGATGTCTTTATATTGTTTGACTCTGTTGCATATACTTTTATTATAATTTTTCATATCCTGGATTTCTACTTAAGTCTGTTTTTTTGAATCTAGTTCTTTTCAGTGTTAGCCATTCATGGTTTCCATGGCTTTCCTGAGCTCCTCCTCCTCCTCCTCCTCCTCCTCCTCCTC
>NW_004524664.1:2403261-2415043 GCF_000260255.1 Octodon degus | reverse complement strand
TTCCTCCTCCTCCTCCTCCTCCTCCTCCTCTTCTTCTTCTTCTTCTTCTTCTTCTTCTTCTTCTTCTTCTTCTTCTTCTTCTTCTTCTCCTTCTCCTTCTCTTTCTCCTTCTCTTTCTTCTCCTCCTTCTCCTCCTTCTCCTCCTACTCCTTCTTCTCTTCCTTCTCCTTCTCCTTCTCCTTCACCTTCTTCATCTGTATCTATCCTAGATTTACTACTAATGTCCTTCATTATGGTCATCATCTCTTTAAACCTTTGTTTTGTTTTCCTGAAGACATTTTATTCATGTGTTTTGTTACCTCCTGTGCCACCATTTTATGAATCAACTGGGAGAGTTTTGATTTTTTCCACATTAGTGCTGGTTTGATTTGGCTTGAGTAATTGGGGTTATGGGTAATACACTATGTCTTTCTTCTGTTTTCTTATTTTTTTTCCTGTGTTGAGAGTCATAAATTGCTCATGGTAACTAGCTTTATTAATAGTATTGAGGCATCTTTACAAAATGTTTACTTTTCTGGGATGTCTTGTAGGTGTAGCTGAGACTGCCTTTCAGCTTTTATGTCTCCCCAAAGCTCTTGCCTCTTCAATTTACTAAGGATGAAATGTTGCTACCTATTTTACTGAGCACCCAGTTCTTTGATAATTGAGTATGGTATTATTTATAACTCCTGGACAATGTAGGTAATCATATGTAAGGAAGATAGATGGATCATAACAAGTATGTCACTTTGACTAATACAGTATTATCAGCAATAACAGTAGCATCAAGCACAGAGCAGAAAATGATGAACCATGATAAGTATTAATTTGCCACCATTAACAGTAGGTACAGTTTCTCTGCACCTGTGGGACCTCTACAGACTAAGCCCAGGAACGCTGTGAGAGTGAGACCCTCTTCTGTGCCCTCGGGACCATTTCACCCCTCCGGAGCTCCCAACACCAAGCATTCCGAGTGAGTGAGAACCTCTGTGACTCTCTCGGGACCCCGAGATCAAGCCCAACCCAGGCCCAACTAGTGTATCAGAGAGCTTCTGCACTCCAGTGTGCCCTCAAGACCAGGGGCACAACAGAGGGGCATCACAGAATCACTATTGTGCCAGAGGGGCACAACACATTCAGTTCCAAGAGCTGCAGCATGAAGGAGCAGAACACAACAGCTACACCCAAGCCAGGTATAACTGGATAAGCACCACTTTAATAGATCTCCACCCAAATTTCACTAGATGCTAAGGTTATACCTGCACCAAAGCTCTACACCAAAGGTCAGAGGTCAGGGCTATAGAAAATGACAAAGACAAGTAGCAAAATGCAATCTTGGGCCTCAAGCTCACACAGAACAAGTGCAGAAGACAATAGTTCAGCTGAAACGTATGAATTAATAGTGTCAGAAGTAAAGAAACTACCACAGCAGAAAGGTGTAGAGGAACTCAGGACAGAATTAATTTCTAAAATAAAAAAGAAACTTCTGAATTAATAGCATCTAAAGTAAAGAATCAAATGCAGAAACATGGAGTAAACCCAATCTCAAAAAAAAAAAAAAAAAAGACATAACTCTGCAGTAAAGAATTAATAATGGCTTCTAAAGAATACATTGATTAAAAAAAATATAGGAGACAAGAAAAACGAGGGATTCCTTCAATAAGCAATACAGGAAAGAAATAGATTGCATGAAGCAGAGTCAAAGAGATATACAGGAACTTAAAATCTCAAAAACAAGCCTGCAAAACTGTTAGAGTGAAAGTGAAGTCAGAGATGCAGATCTCGAAGATGCTGGTGCAGCTAGTGAAAGGGTAAGAAAAGATCTCTTAAAAACAGCTAAGATGCAAGAAAAAAAATCATCGCTTGCAAGACAATGCAAAGAGGAACAATGTGAGAATAATAGGCATCAATGAGAAAGAAGGAGGCAATACAAATGACATTAAAAGAATATGAACAGAAATAATAGCAGAAAACTCCCCAAATATGAGGAAACGATCTGACATTTCGGTAACAGAAACATAGAGAACACCAAATAATTTCAACCCAATTAAAAACACACTGACACATATAGTAGTCAAGATCCCAGAAATCCACCACAAGAGTAATATACTAAAAGCCACTAGAGAAAAGAAGCAGATCACATTCAAAGGAACACCCATTAGAATTACGACTGTCTTCTCTTCACAAACCATGAAAGCAAGAAGAGAATAGAGCAGAGTACTTCAAGTCCTCTGTGAAAACAAATTCCACCCCAGACTACTATACCTGGCAAAATGCTCTTTGAAGTTTGATGGAGAAGTGAAATACTTCCATGGCAAAGAATAACTAAAGAATTTCATGAAAACAAAGCCAACCTTACACAGGCTACTGAAAGATGTTCTAGAGAGAAACCAACATAATCAGAACTCCACCAATCAGAACAGAAGGAATGCACTAAATGGGGAAAACAATCAAACACAGTACAAAAAAAAAAGAGTAAACGATAGCAGGTAAATAACATGTCAAACATAAGTCAACACATCTCAATTATAATCATTAATTTAAATGGACTGAATTCACCAATAAAAAGAAATAGACTGGCACAGTGGATTAGGAAAAAAATCCAACAATATGCTGTATACAAAAGCACACTTAACTCATAAAGAAATTCATAGGCTGAAAGTCAAAGGATGGAAAACAATACTACATGCCCCAGATCTCAGAAAAAAGAGGGGCAGCAATATTGTTCACAGTCTCAATTTCAAACCAAGAATGATCAAATGAAATAAATAAGGCCACTGTACAGTGGTTTGGGGACAAATTCAAAAGGAAGACATAACACTCAAAAATATCCATGCACCAAACACTGCAGCACCCAACTATAAAAGACAAATCTTAATGGGCATGAAAAATCTAATATCCAGTGCCACAGTCATAACAGGAGAACTGAACATGCCCTTATCCCAAAAATATAGGTCAACTAGGAAAGATATTAGCAAAGAAGTAGCAAAACTGAACCAGAGCTTAGAACAAATGTACTTGGTGGACATATACAGAGTGTTTCAACCAAAAACAGCTGAATACACAATCTTTTCAGCTGCACATGGGTCATTTTCTAAAATGGAGCACATACTATTCCATAGGTAATGCTTAAGTATATGCAAGAAAACAGAAATTATCCCATGCATATGATCTGACAACAGTGCAATGAAACTGGAAATAAATGACAAAAGAAACCAGAAAAAAACCCTAAATACATGGAAATTAAACAACCCCATACTCATCAACAAATGGGTCACAGATACAATTAAAGTAGAAATTCAACAGTATCTACAAACCATGAAAATTCAACCACAAATTATTGGAATTTTTGGGATGCGATGAAAGCAGTTCTCTGAGGGAAATTTATAGCTCTGAACTCACATATTAGGAAAACAGAATGAGAACAAATAAACACAATAATGCTGCACCTCCAACATCTAGAAAATGAAGAGCAAACCAAACCAGAGCCAAAGGATGGGAAGAAATCATAAAGATTAGAGCAGAAATTAATTCAACTGAGATGAAGAAAACAGTTCAAAGAATTAACGAAACAAAAATCTGATTCTTTGAAAAATTGAATAAATTCCATAAGCCCCTAGCTCACCTCATCAAAAAGAGGAAAGAAAAAATGGAAATACAACTGATAAGGAATGAAAAGGGTATAATCACCACAGATCCAGTGGAATTTCAGAAGATTATCAATAGCTATTTTGAGAATCTTCACTCTCACAGAATAGAAGACACACACGAAATGGACAGATTCCTAGAAAGGTACAAATTACCAAAACTAAATCAAGAAGATATAACCACTTTCAATAGCCCAAAAACAACCAAGGAAATATGAGATGTGATAAAAAACCTACTGACAAAGAAAAGTCCAGGTCCTGATGGATTCACAACAGAATTCTACAAGATATTTACAAGAGATATAATCCTGATACTCCTCAAACTCTTCAATGAAATAGAAATGGAAGTAATCATCCCAAAAATCATTCCTGAAGTCAAGTATTATACTGATACCAAAACCAGGGAAAGATGCAATGAAAAAAGAGAACTATAAGACAATCTCTCTCAGGAACATAGGTGCAAAAATTCTCAATAAATTTCTAGCAACAGAATACAGCAAATCAAGAAGATCAAACACCATTACCAGGTAGGATTCATCCGAGGGATGCAAGGATAGTTCAATATTTGAAAATCTATAGATGTAATACACTATATTAATAGAGCGGAAACTGAAACCACATGATCATCTCAATTGATGCAAAAAAGGCTTTTGATAAAGTCCAGGACTCATTCATGTTCAAAGTCCTACAGAAAATTGGAATAGATGAACTTTACTTCAGTCTGATAAAAGCCATCTATGACAACCCAAAGACTAACATAATTCTAAATGGGGAAAACCTGAAAACTTTTACTGTCAGATCTGTTACAAGAAAAGGATGTCCTCTATCAGCCCTCCGATTCAATATAGTTTTAGAATCATTAGCTAGATCCATTAGACAAAAGAGAAAAATAAAAGAATAAGCATAGGTAGAGAAGAAGTTAAATTATCATTATTTGCTGATGACATGATACTTTACTTGCAAGACCCAAAAAACTCCACCAAGATGCTACTAAAATTGATACAGAAATTCAGTAGCATAGCAGGGTACAAAGTCAATACCCAAAATTCAATAACATTCCTCTACACAGATAAGAAACATACTGAGAGGAAAATTAGAGAAATAATATCTTTTATAATAGCACCTCAGAAAATGAAATACCTTAGAATTCATGTAACTAAAGAACTCAAATATCTTTTCATGGAAAATTATGGTATTCTGACAAAAGAGATTGTAGAGGATTTCAGAAAATGGAAAGATATTCCATGCTCCTGGATAGGAAGAACCAACATTTTGAAGATGGCCACACTCCCAAAATTGCTGTACAGATTTAATGCAATCCCTGTCAAGCTACCATCACCATACCTTCCAGACCTGGAGAAGTTTTGTGTAAAATATATTTGGAACCAGAAAAGACCTAGAATAGCAAAGGAAGTCCTGAGCAATAAAGACAAGGCAGGAGGCATTACAATTCCTGACTTGAAATTATACTACAAAGCTACTGTGAAAAAATCCTCATGGTATTGACAATGAAATAGACCTGAGGATCAATGGAATAGATTAGAAGATGCAGAGGCCTCTTCGAACACACTCAGTCACCTGACCTTCAACAAAGTGGCCAAACACGCTTACTGGAAGAAAGATAGCCTCTTTAACCAATAGTGCTGGAAAAATTGGTTCTCTACATGCTTAAAACCGAAAGGTGACCCAGGTCTATCACCATGCACTAAGCTAAAGTCAAAATGGATTAAAGATCTAAACATTAAAACAGAAATGATAAATATCCTGGAAGAGAAAGTTGGAACTCTTGAAGACGTAAGTGTAGGCAAAGAGTTAATGAACAAAAACCAAATTGCACAGGTAATACTTGAAAGAATTAACAACTGGGACCACCTCATAATAAGAATTTTTTTCACAACAAAAGAAATTACCAACAACGTGAAAAGGCAATCCATAAATTGGGAAAAATTCTTAACTAATAATCGCTAAGACAAATGTCTGCTCTCTAGAATTTATAAAGAACTAAAAGACATTAGGGCACCTAAATTTAAAGACCCAATCCAGAATGGGTATTTGAGATGAACATGCACTTCTCAGAGGACAAAATTAAAGAAGCAAATAGATAGATGAAGAAATGCTCCTCATCACTAGCCATCCTTGAAATGCAAATTAAAACAACACTGAGATACCATCACTCCCCAGAAAGAATGGCTATCATAAAGAAATCACCCAACAACAAATGTTGGAGAGGCTGTGGGAAAAAAAGGAACCCTTCTCCACTGCTGGTGGGAATGTAGACTGGTGCAACCATTATGGAAATCAGTATGGAGACTACTTAGAAAAGTTGGTCTGGAAATCCCCTTTAAACCAGCTATTCCTCTACTGGGAATTTTCCCAGAGGATCTGAAAGCATCATATCATAGGGATATATGTGTGCCTATGTTTATAGCAGCACAATTTGTGATAGCCAAATCTTGGAAACAACCAAGATACCTACAACATGAGGAGTGGTTGAAAAATACGTGGTATTTTTATACAATGGAGTATTAGTCGCTATAAAGAATGATAAACTTGAAGCATTTATGTTTAAGTGGATACCACCAGAAGACATACTCATAAGTGAAATAACCCAGAACCACATGTGTAAATATCGTATAGTCTTCCTAGTATAAGAACTCAAAAAAGAAATACATATGGAAAGGTATAACACAATTAAAAGGAAAGTGAGAACTTGAGCATTGGTCAATGAGGAGAGGACAAGGAGAAAAACTGGGAAACATAACTGGGGCAAAGCCATACATTTATACACACAAGAGGGGAAGGCAATGATCCTGAGAAACATCAGCAGCTTTTTGAAACTAGCAGCTAATTGGTAAGATTCTCGCCCTGACTAACTATATGTGCTCATACCTGTGAATCAAGCAACTACACTGAAGATAGCAATATGTAAAAGAAGGATCACACTTGGAATGCCTGTCAATCTGGTCTTCTAAATACATACTTATTGTCATGACATATCAATTATTACCATACTGTCTCTCAAGTAAATATTTGGTTTTTCTTTTAATAAAAAAGCTAACAAATGAAAAAAGTCACAAAAATAATGTCACAGGACTGTCCTGCTACAGTGCTGCATATGGTTAGATTTCTAAATTTCTGTGCAAAAAACATATAATTGTTTATTCATATTCTTTAACATTTTTCATTTTTCAATTTTTTTCTCCATATTCTGTAGGGACTTAATGTTTAACATATCAATATTTGATGGAAAACATCTTTTCCCTGTTATGCCTAAGATGTTTAACATTCAGACATATAGTGAAGATAAACTCAATTGCATATGTTTCAGGGTAATAATAAGCTTCTCTTCTGGAGGGCTAACAATCTAAGTTTGCAGACCAAAAAATAGAGAAATACAAGGGCTGCAAGGACAGCCAACATTTTGGCCCTCATCTTTCAAGGTCAGTGAAGACTCAGGACATAGGAGAACTTGTACTGTAGTGTCATGTAACAGTTGTGTCCCAAATTTTCTGATCAAGGAGATTATGGGGCCACAGAGCAATGTGATCGATGATGTAGAGTGTGCCTAAGGAAAGTCTCAGGGAGAGAAAACAATCTCCAGCTTTTGCAGAGAGCAAATTGGTCAAGCAATGGCCGTGACTCATCCACATGGTTGACACTGACCAAGGATCTGCAAACTGCAGTACATGGTTACAAGATAAATCCTGAGGGGACTTGACTGACCTTATCAGATACAAAAGTTACATTTCTTGTTATATAGGTCTTGCTTTATCTTGGTCTTAACCATCCAATAGAAAAGTGTAAAAATGAGGTATATAAAGTAAAGTCATATTAATATGCTGAGCTGTGAAAGTCTCAAGTCAACAACTTCTATGGATAACCCACTACTATTGTGGACTGCTGGACTGTGTTGGATTGTTTAGCTGAATTTATGCACCTATAGTATTTCAATGGCAGTGGAATACCCATCTCTGACAGGACTAAACAGAAAAAGGGGATGCAAAGGAAGGACCAATTTGTATCTGTATATACAGAATAGTTAGGATAGATATACAGCTACTTTCTCTTAATTCAATGAGAAGAAAGATTTGTACTAATAATGTTTGGACAGGATATCATGTCTGCCTCTTGTACTATGGATAACCACTAAGAAGATAACAATGTACAATGTATTAATTATTGAAACTATCCTATTAATCAGCCTTGAAACTGTCTCATTGCTATTTGTTTCTCAATAAAATAAAATAAAAAATAGGTACAAGACTTATAGTTATATGTCAATATCCAAGATAAATCAGAAATTCATGCATAGTATGTAAGAGACATTAAAGATAGGGTCTCATTGATAACTTTAAATATAATAAAGAGATTAAAATTAGACTGAAGAATACTTTTGTTTAAACCTCTATCATAATTCCAGATTTTGAGAGGTTTTAAGTGGTGACTCTAGGTGGGACATTGAAGAAGTAATTGGGTTATAAGTGTTCTGTTTTATGAAAGGATTAATGGATTATTACACTAGAGAGTTATAAGTGGAGTAGTCTTACTATTGGCATGAGTTCTTTCTAGGTTTCTGACCCAGTCTTGCAATATGTTGTCCACTGCCATATCATGAGTACAACAGGAAAGGAGTAATCACATGCCAACTAGAAGATGGTCCCATTCTTTTGCTCATAGAGAATTATTACATTAATAAACCTTTGCTCTTTAGAAATTATCCCATCTGGAATATTCAATTATAGCAGTATGTAATTAAGAAAACAAGATTGTTTTCAATATAATTCATTTGATTACATTGTGACCAGCCATATTCTGTCACATTACTTTTTCAACCTAAATTGAGTTTCCAGTTTCTAATTTTTCTGAATAAATTTTTGAAGCTCAACAAGCACTTCATTGCCATTCAAACACTGAAAGTTGAGATTCAGCATAAAACTGGTTGAAAAGTATGTTTACTCCAAACTAGTAGTGCCTGTCCTTGAGACAATCTCTTTTGATGTATCAATGCTCAGAAAATGTTAAAATAATTATAATTAATGGAATTATAAAGGATTCAAAAGTCCATACAAGGCCAATACTCTTAATTTTCATAACAATCCATGGAGGTAGTTCCTATTATCTACTAATTACTAATTACTTGAGGTAATTTTACTTAGAGAAGTTCTCTTTAGTGAAGGTAACTATACTAGAAAGAATGCTATAAGACCCCTCAAAGTTTTATGGTATGTAAACACCTTGAATAATTTCTTTCTTTTTGTCTGAGAACTGCTGAATGTATAATGGAATACCACTTCCATGAATATCTTGTGTAGCAAAGGTGAAACTCTTTGGAAGGTGTAATCAGAGTTCGTTAATCAGTAAGATTTAAGTATCAAAAGAGAGATCATCCTAAGTGGGCTGGAAATAATTATGTGAAACCTTATAGGACAAGACATGTCAAGAAAAATTCTGCTGGCTTGGAAATTTCAAGTATTCATATTGTAAGAGGGTCATGTGCCAGTACTTCAGGTTCTTTCTAAGAACCAAGAGCAATCACAGACAACTAGCAAGAAATTATGGGTCTCAGACTAACAATTATGATGTATTAAATTCTACTAAGAACCAGTGATCTCTGAAGAGGATTCCAACCTCAGATGACACTGCAGTCCTACTCATATTACTTGATTTTAGTCTAGAGAAACATGGAGCAGAAACATAGCCTGTTCTTTCCTAGGATTCTGATTTACAAAAACTGTGACATCATAAATGGGTATAGATTTAAATTGTAAAATCTTAGGGATTTTTTACAAAGTACTAAAAAAAATCAACATGGCAGTGCAGGAAAATAGTTAAAATAAGTTGGTAATATTGTTACATTTAGTTTACCACAGGGTTGATTCTATGGTCCTCATGGCTGGCTGAAATAATGAATTTAACTCACACTTTTAAAATAAGTTTTCAGTTTTGGTGACTCTCATCATGGAAAGGAATTTTCAGGATGTTAAAAAAGGAAAACAACAGGGGCTTGGCATTTGATCCCCAGGCCTGCCATGCCAGCCCCACCCCCCGGGCATACTGAAACAGTGATTGAGACTGGGCATGGTGGCGTGCACCTATAATCCCAGTACTTGGGAAGCTGTAAACAGGAGAATCACTGCAAGTCTGATCTACTAGTGAAACCCTGAACACCCTGTAGACCCTTCCCAAAAATACAGAGGAAAACAAAGCAAAACAAAACAAAAGCAAATACAAGTAGGATTTATTAGTCAGAGTGCATATAGTACCTACTCAAGAGGGGAATGCAGGTGCTCCAAAAACATGACATAAGGCACATTTGAAGACTTTTTTTCAAGATAAATGATTTAGGATGTGTATTCTCACTGTATGCATACGAAACTGAGATATGTTTTTGAGGTCCAGATATGTTATTTGAAATTGAGATCTGTTTGAAGTTGACATGCGGTGTTGCTGATGCAGTCACAGGAAAGGCAGTTTGCATGTGAAAAGGATGGGCTGTTTGCTTGGAAATGCCCAAGTCATTGTACAAGAACCTTTATAACTATTCTCTGTAATCATTTAAAGAAGAGCATCTCAAGTTAGGGTGGCTTTCAGAAGCAGGGGATAAAAGCCTTATCTTGAAGCTGCACCTTTTCTTTTTTTAAATTTTGTGTATTTGGTACAGGGTCTTTCTACACTGCTCAGACTTCTAGTGATTGTATTTTTTAGCCTCCTCAGAGCTGGGATTACAGATGTGTGCCACCACATGCAGTCTCAGTGACCCACTGAGTGTGCCAGGGTGGAGCCAGCACAGCACGTGATATCTGGGATCAAATCAGAGTCCTTGCCCTTGCTAAGCAGGCATTTAGACCACTGAGCTATCTCTCAGCCCAGAAGTTTTTCCTATAAACACTACTTTAAAATCTTGATTTGTCTTCCTTCTACCTACTTTAATGTCAAGTTCTCACTCAGAACTAGGGCAAGTACAATTTTCTTGCATTACATTTCTATTGCTTTCTTTTACAGAGCCCTTTTCTAGCTTATACTTCCATGACTTCCTTTCCCCCTGTATTATCTTTTGTGAAGGAAATGAGTAAAGGTGAAGCAAAAGAGTAAAATGAGCATTGGCTTTTTTAATATTATTACTTCAGCAGGAAATTTTTGATAAAATTTAATAAGGGAAAAAAGGTAAACTGAACATGTGTATGGAAGAAATTGAAAAAGAAATATATGTTTTAATCAAAACATTTTTAATTTTGACAGGATCAGTAAATGCTCCATTTGTTTGCTATAAGGAAGTACATGTTCATGTAGATAAGTTTGGACACTGTGGAATGACCCAGAATAAATTTAAATACTGTGGATGGAGGTATGATGTAAACATATTAATGACATTTTTCTTAAGTTTTGTAAAGTTTTACTGTTTATTTTCTTAAGTATATGTTATTCATTCTAATGATTCCTAATATATTATGTGCACAGAAGTGAATCTCAAATGAAAATCTCAGGCCTCATATCTTCCTTGTGCTACGTGCTGAAATTGTATCTACTTATTAAATTTTATTTGTTAAGCTCTTAAATTTAGTCTGAAGTTGAAACTCATAATACAAACTGTACCTTTCCTCTCTGAACATATTGATTTTTATTTATAAAAATAGTACTGCAACCTGCTTGGTTTCTTGCCCAAGATAAAACCATTGTGACAATAAAATTGAGTTCAATTCTTCCCTCATCTGAATAACT
Organism: Octodon degus; assembly: GCF_000260255.1. Lineage (NCBI taxonomy): Eukaryota > Metazoa > Chordata > Mammalia > Rodentia > Octodontidae > Octodon > Octodon degus. The sequence goes on along the minus strand of NW_004524664.1, from coordinate 2,403,698 downwards.
AGATTTAACAACATTTTAGGAAGCTGGTGTGTGCCATACACTGAATAAAGCAATAAATATTCATACACTCATGGAATTTATAGATTGATATGACATGTCATGTAAGTTTATGTTCCCTTGATTTGTTCAACTATACCTCATCATTCCCATGGATAACTTTACTCTATAAGTTTTAATTCATATGACACAACCTGTATTTAAATTTTTCATAACTGTTAAATTAAGATAAATTTTTATCTTAAACTTTGGTAAGGATTTGTTTTATTTATGACAGTTTAATGTATTTGTATCCTTGAGAGTAAAGGTAACAAATTTATCATTCTTTCTTGTAGGGGGACATAGTATAGTGTAGTGAATTTATTTATGATAAATATGTGATCAACAAAGTGAATAAATGTCCATTAGTTCCACTGAAATATATTTATTTATTTATTTAT
>NW_004524664.1:2392722-2395665 GCF_000260255.1 Octodon degus | reverse complement strand
GAAGAACCAACATTGTGAAGATGGCCATACTCCCAAAATTGCTGTACAGATTTAATGCAATCCCTATGAGACTACCAACAACATACCTCACAGACATAAAGAAATCATTCCTAAAATTTATCTGGAAATGGAAAAGACCTAGAATAGGAAAGGCAATTCTAGTCAATAAAGACAAGGCAGGAAGCACTACAATTCTTGACTTGAAACTATACTACAAGGCTACTGTGATAAAATCAGCATGGTACTGGCAACAGAATAGACCTGAGGATCAATGGGATAGACTAGATGAATCTGACGCCCCTACAAACATACTCAGCCACCTTATCTTTGACAAAGGGGCCAAACATACTCACTGGAAGAAAGATAGCCTCTTTAACAAATGGTGTTGGAAAAACTGGCTCTCCACATGCTGAGAACTCAAACTTGACCCAGGTCTATCACCGTGCACTAAACTAAATTCAAAATGGATTAAAGATCTAAACATTAAAGCAGAGACACTAAACATCCTGGAAGAGAAATTAGGAGGAACTCTTGAAGACATAGGGGTAGGCAAAGAGTTCATGGACAGAAATCAATTCGCACGGGAAACACTTGAAAGAATTAACAAATGGGACCTGCTCTTATTGAAAAGTTTTTTCACATCAAAAGAAATTGACAATGAAGTGAAGAGGCAACCCACAAATTTGGAAAAAATCATGACAAATAAGTACTCAGACAAAAGTCTGCTCTCTAGAATGTATAAAGAACTAAAAAACACTTAGGGCCCCAAAATTTAAAGACCCAATCCAGAAATGGGCATCTGAGATGAACACACACTTCTCAGAGGAAGGAATTAAAGAAGCGAATAAATATATGAAAAAGTGCTCCACGTCACTCATCATTCGTGAAATGCAAATTAAAACCACATTGAGATATCATCTCACCCCAGAAAGAATGTCTATCGTAAAGAAATCACCCAACAACAAATGTTGGAGAGGCTGTGGGGAAAAAGGAACCCTTCTCCACTGCTTGTGGGAATGCAGACTGGTAAAACTTTATGGAAATCAGTATGGAGACTCCTTATAAAAGTTGGACTGGAAATCCCCTTTAAACCAGCTACTCCTCTACTGGGAATTTTCCCAGATGATCTGAAAACATCATACCATAATGATATATGTGTGCCTATGTTTATAGCAGCACAATTTGTGATAGCCAAATCTTGGAAACAACCAAGATGCCCATCACCTGAGGAATGGTTGAAAAAGGTGGTATTTTTACACAATGGAGTATTATTCAGCTATTAAGAATGATAAACTCGAAGCCTTTATATTGAAGTGGATGCCACCTGACCATATGCTCATAAGTGAAATAAACCAGACACACATGTGTAAATATCATATACTCTCCCTAGTATAAGAACTCTAAAGAAGAAATACAAATAGAAAGTTATAATACAAGTAAAAGGAAAGCTGGATCTGAAGGACTAACTAATCAAGAGAGGGAAAGGAGAAGAGCTAGGAAACATGACAACATCAAGCCATACAGTTATATGTAGAAGATAAGCAAGGCAATGATCCTAAGAAACTTCAGAAGAGTTTTTAATCTAGTAGTTAATTGGAAAGATTCTCACCCTGACTAACTATATATACTGATACCTATGAACTAAGCTACTGCACTGCAGATGGTAATTTGCAATACTAGTTTCATGTTTGGAGTGCCTGTCATTCTGGTCTTCTGAATATGGGCTGCTTGTCATGACATGTGAGTTGCTGCTATGATGTCTCTCAGGTAGGTGGTTGTTCAAGAAGAAGGGGGTGGTGAAGGAAAGCTAGAGAGAGGAAAAGGAAAATTGTGGCACTGTCCTGCTTCAAGGTTGTATATGGTGAGATTTTTGGACTTTTGTGCAAACATGTGAAGTATATAATTCTTTATGCCTATTTTTAAAATATATTCTAATTTTTCAATGTTTTTTTTATCATATTCTGTAGGAACTTAAAGTTCAACATAGCAATACTTGATGAAAAATACCCGTTCCATATTATGCCTAAGATGTTTGACAGGCAGACAGATAGTGAGGTTAAGCTTAACAGCCTAAGTTGTATGGTAATAACAATAAGCTTATCTTCTGGATGGTTAGCAACCTAATTTTGCAGACCAAAATTAGAGAAAAACGAGGGCTTCAAGGAAAGCCAACATTTTGTCCCTAGCCTTCTAAGGTCAATTAAGACTCGGGACATATGAGTAGTTGTACTGTATCGTCATGTAACTCGGTAGTGTCCCAAATTTTCTCATGAAGGAGATTATGGGGCCAAAGAGCAAAGTGATTGATGATATAGAATGTGCCTAAGGAGAGTTACCTGGAGAGAAAACATTCTCTCAGGCTTTCACAGAGAGCACATTGGCCAAGCAATGGTTGTGCCTCATCCACATGGTTGACACTGACAAACAATCTGAGGTACAGTATCTCAGGATAAATCCTGAGGGGATTTCATTGACCTAATCAGATTCAAAAGCTACAGCTCTTGTTGCATAGGTCCTGCTTTACCTTGGTCCAGCAAAAAAGTATAAAAACGAAATATAAGAAGTAAAGCCATGGTGTTAGGTTGAGCTGTAGGGGACTCAGGTCAACAACTTTGACATTGCCCGTCAAGTGGAAGACCCAATACTATTATGGGCTACTGGACTCTTTTAGAATATTTTGCTGAGTTTAGATACCTATAATATTCAAATAACTGAACTTAACAAAAATAGGGGATACAGATGCATGTCCATTTTGTATCTGTGTAGTTAAAGTGTTATGGATAGATATATAGTTACATTCTCTTAATGAGTAGAGTGATTTGTTCTAATAGTGTTTGTAAATAGGATATCATGTCTGCATGTTGTACAGCAGTTAACCACTAGGAAGAAAGTATGCAATGTGTTAATTATCGAAACTGTCCTACCAATTTAAATAAATAAATA
>NW_004524664.1:2387180-2391960 GCF_000260255.1 Octodon degus | reverse complement strand
TTGTCAAAAATAAAAAATAAAAATGAAAATCATTTCTCATAAATGCTTAATAAATAATAATTATATCATTTATTATGTTTGCAGGAATTTTCACTGTGGAAGATTGGTTTGTACTTATAATTCTAAAATTCCTTTCTTTGCTACCAATGCTACTGCAATTTATTTTCGCATACAAAATTATTCCTGTATAACTGCACTCTTCCCAGGCCCCAAAGATCTACTCCAAATTCCAAATGGCACCTCCTGTGATACAGGCAGAGTAAGTTATTTGAAATCAATTTTTTAAAAAATGTAAACATATTCATTACTTTAATCAATATCTTTCACTTAGGTACAAAATTTTAGTTTGCTTATTAGTGGTGTGTAACCTATATATTTGGAGGAGCAAAATAAGTTTAGTTGGACTCTACATGGTAAGAGAGAAATGGAAATGTTCATTGGCTTCAGAGATTCAATATTATGGATCATAAAACCCATTAAGTGTTGGAGATTGGAGTAGGCAGAAAAGAGCTCTTCACAATATACTGTGGTTAACTACTCCACAGCACAGGATCTCACTTTTCTTCTGTGAAGAATTAAGTAAATGTTATTTTTTGGTTCAATGGATTGCACAATTTAGATCACAGTAGATAGAATGAAATATTACCTCTGATTGACATTTTACAAGTTACTATATCTGTCTGAGGTGCTTCAACTGTATGGGAATGGGGGATAAGAGTACATTTGTTTCCTACTGTGAAGATTACATGAGATAACAATATAAAGTTATAACATTCATTGTTATCATTTACTGTGTGTGTATATGTGTGTGTGTGTGTTGCTGGAGATGGAGGTGGAACTCCTCTTACTTCATTTATTTATTTTTGATGCATGGTTTTGCTATGTAGTTTACAGTCATAGTGATACTCTTGTTGCAGCTTCCTCAGTTCTGGGATTATAGGCATGTGCCTCCATGCCTGGTTTCTGGACAGGCATTGCATGCCTATGGTACCAGGAGTTAAACTTGGAACCTTGTGCTTGCCAGGCAGGTACTTAGGCTGTCATGCCATCTTCCCAGCCTCCTATTCTTTCTTCCATTTTTCTTATAAGTACACATTTGCAGTATATGAACATTCTTCATATTTTTCATCGGGGAATGTGTACTTATACATAGCACATTTTAATTGTTTGTGTTTTTTTGTCCACTCCTTACTTTCCAATTATTCATTGTCTCCCAATTACAAAAACTATATTTCCATTTTTTCTTGAAATCTTATCTCCATTTCTTTCCCCCATCTGTTATTTCTCTTTCCATTTGAACAAGGTCTTCTTGCTTCCTAATATCTCTCCCATTTAATCCTTCTCTTATTTTTTCTTATAGTAGTAAAATAATGTGATATTTAAATTTGTATGCCTAATTTATTTCATTTAAGATTGTGATGTTGAGGTACAAACATTTACCTAAAAGTGATTTCATCCTTTATAAAAACTTTAACCATTCATCTGTGATGGACATACAGGCTCCTTATAAGATTTATCCATTTTGAATTATGCTGCTATAAACATGGATATGTGTGTATCACCACCCCATAATGATTTTAACTCTTTTGAAAAAATATCTACAAGGAAACTATCTGAGTCTAATGAAACCTCTAGTTTCAGGGTTTTTTTTGAAAAATCTCTTCTATAGTGGTCATACCATTTTACAGTCCCACTAACAATAGAGAAAGATTCCTTTTCCCATCAGCATCCTTGCCAGCATTTGTTGTTCATTGATTTTTTGATAATAGTCCTTCTTTCTAGGGAAAGATGGAATCTCAGCATTGTTTTAATTCACACCTATTGAGTATCCAGCTACGTAGCTTTCATATATTTCTTGGTTATTTATACTTCTTCATCTGAGAAGTGTCTATTTCAGATATTCAGTTTTGGATAGGGTTTTTTAATTTGGGAAATAAATGTCGGGGGCTTTTATATATTCTTGATATTAGTGATACTGAGAGTGGCTAGAAACCCAGAAAAAGCAGGGGTAGCTATTCTGTTTGCAGACAATGTGAACTTCAAACCAAGAATGATCAAAAGATATAAAGTAAGTCACTACATACCTATTAGAGTAAGCTGCAAGATGAAAACATAATAATCATAAATATGTATGCACCAAATGTAGGAGCACCCAACTATATAAGAAAAATTTTCATAAACATGAAAAATTAAATAAACAGTAATGAAGTTGTAACAGGATACTTTGACACCTCACTGTCACAAAGAGATAGATCAACTAGACAGAAAATCAGCAAAGAATGGAACTAAACCAAACTTGTAAACAAATGGACCTACTAGATCTTTATAGATTATTCCACCCAAAACATTAGAATATACATTCTTCTCAGTTACAAATAGGGCATACTCTAAAACAGATCATATACTAGCACATAGAGCAGGTTTAAGTAAGTGCAAAGAAATTGAAATTATCGCATGCATATTATATGATCATAGTGCAATGAAACTGAAAATTATTGACAGAAAAAATTTAAAACTCCATAAAATTATGGGGATTTACATCCTCCTAAGTTATGAATATGTTCCAGATGAAATTAAAAAAATATTTCCAATCAAATGAAAATACAGATAGAAATCACTGGAACTGAGGGACACCAAGAGAGCAGTCATAAGAGGGGAATATATAGTGGTGAGTTCCCACATCAGGAAAATAAAGGAAGCATAAAAAAGCAATCTTATGCTCCCCTTAAGTTTCTAGGAGGGCCAGCCTGATAGCTCAGTAGATTAAAGGGCCTACTTAGGCAGGACACAGCAGCCAGTGTTAGGTTCCCGGTGTATGACCCCACCCCCAGAGCATACTGAGATGGCGATTGAGACTAGGCCTGGTGGAATGTGCCTGTAATCCCAACAATTGGGAGGCTAAAAACAGGAGAATCACTACAAGTCTGATCTACACAGTGAGACCCTGAAGACCCTGTCCTAAATACAGAAGAAGGAGAAGGAGAAGGAGAAGGAGAAGGAGGAGAAGGAGAAAAGGACAAGGACAAGGACAAGGACAAGAAGGAGAAGGAAAAGAAGGAGAAGGAGGAACAGGAGGAGCAGGAGGAGGAGGAGGAGGATTCTAGGACAATGAGAGCAAGGAGGAGGAGGAGAAAGAGGAGGAGGAGGAAGAAGAGGAGGAGGAGCAGGAGGAGGAGGAGGGGGAGGAGGGGGAGGAGGAGTATTCTAGGACAATGAGAGCAAGTTAAGGCCAAAGCCAAAAGAAGGGAGAAAAGTATAAAGATAAAAACAGAAGTGGCTACCCTGCACCTGCGGGACCTACTACTGGTCCCAGCCCTGGTGCAGCATGGGTGAGAACCTTTTCCACCCCCTTGTGATGCCCCACCAAAACTCCAGAGCACCTTCCCCACCTCGCCCACCAAGTAGGAATTTCTGCCTGTTCCAGGAACACCCTGACCGAGTCCTAGCCCAGGTCCTTTGAGTCCAGAGCATACTGTGTGGCAGAGCTTCCTGCTACCCTGCACCTGCGGGACCTACTACTGGTCCCAGCCCAGGCATAGCATGGGTGAGACCCTCTTCCATCACCTTGGGATGCCCCCGAACACTCCACAGGACCTCCCCCACACCACACACCAAGTAGGAATTGCTGCCACGTTCTGGGAACCCCAGACATGGTGAGTGTGTGGGAGAGCTGCCTCTCCCCCCTACTCTAACTTGTCCCCTCCAGGCTCAGCTCAGGCCTGGCATACAGGCCTGGGGTTTAACCCTGCAGCTGTAATCCCCTGAGAGAGTGTAGACATTAGAACCACCCAGCTAGTCCAGGAGCAGAAAAATTTGCCAGAGGAGCACAACAGATTCACCCCAAGGGCAGCAGCAGGAAGGAGCTGAGCACAGCACCCAGATCCAATCCAGGCACAGCTGGATAAAACCAAACTTTGTAGATCTACACCTGAACTTCACTATGTGCTAAGGTTATCACTACAACGAAGATCTACAACAAAGGTCAGAAGACAGTGCTACACAAAATAACAAAAAGAAGGAACAAAATGCAACCTCAGAACCCAAGCCCACAGATAACAAGTGCAGAGGACACTAACACAGAATAAATTGGAAATCACACAGCTGAAAGCAATGAATCAATGGCTTCTGAAATAAAGAAACAGCTGAAGAAAGGTATAGAGGTACTCAGATAGGAAATAAAAAAAGAAATCCCTGAATTAATAACATCTGCAGTAAAGAATCAAATGCAGAAACATATGGAGGAAACGAAATGCCCACTCAGAACAAGTGCAAAGGACACTACTCGGCTCAAATGCATGAATTTGTAGCGTTGATAGTAAATAAGCAACAGCAGAAAGTTATAGAGGAATTCAGAGTGTAATTCTTTTCTGAAATAAAAAAAGAATTCTCAGAAATATTGGGATCTGAAGTAAAGAGGCAACTACAGAAACATAGGGAGTAAACCCAATCTGAAAAAACACTGCAGTAAAAGAATTTATAACTGCTTCTAGAGAAGACATTGACAGAAAAAAAATAGAGGAGATTAGAAAAATGACAGATTCCTTGAATGAGCAATACAGGAAAGAAATAGTAAGCATGAAGCAGGGTCAAAGATATACAGAGGAAATAAAAATCTCAATTACAAGCTTGTAAAACTGTTTAAGAGAAAGTGCAGACAGAGTTTCAGATCTTCAAGATGCTGGTGCAGCTAATGAAAAGGTAAGAAAGGATCTCTTAAAAACAACGAGGATGCAGGAAAGAATAATCCATCACCTGCAAGATGATGCAAAGATGAACAATG
>NW_004524664.1:2366237-2381140 GCF_000260255.1 Octodon degus | reverse complement strand
TTATTTTAACTGCCGTAGTAACCTGTTTTGAAACTGTTTCATTGCTATTTTATCTTTTTTCTCATTAAAATAAATTTAAAAATTAAAGAAAAAATGCAAAAAAAAAAAAAGAACAGTAATTCATGAAATTGACACACAGAGAATAATACAAATGGAGTTAGAAATGTGATGGTTTTTTGGAAAATAATTACAAATGAAAATCCCCCCATCCCATATTATCAAATAAAGGGGAAAATATCCCCTGTCCCAACATGCCAGGCCAGCCCCACCCCCAGGCACTCTGAGCCAGAGAAGAAATTCAAGCATGGTGCTGCATGTCTGTAATCCCAGTACTAGGGAGGCTGAAGGCTGAAGAGAGGAGAATGTCTACAAATCCAAGCTTCATAGTGAGACTCTGTGCCAAATATATTAATTTAAAAATAAAGCTCAAATCCATGCAATAAGAAATGAAAAGGGTAAAATCACAATAGATTCTGTAGAAATTTAGAAGATCATCAATACTTCAAAGTCTTTACTCCGATAAGAAGAAAAACAGAAAAATGGACAAATTTCTAAGTACATATGAATTACCAAAGCTGAATCAAGAAGATAGAAAAATCCTGAATAACCCAATATCAGTCAAGGAAATTGAAAACATAATAAAAACTTGTCAACAAAGAAAAACAAACATCCTGATGGATTTACAGCTGAATTCCACAAGAAATTTAGAGTTTTAACATCAATTATTAAATTCTTTAATGAAATAGGAAAGAAAGCAATTCTTCCTAACTCATTCCTGAAGGCCAGCATTTCCTTGATATCAAAATTGGAGAAATGCCAAACAATAAAAGGAGAATTATAGGCCAAACTCCATAATGAACATAGTTGCAAAAGTTCTCAATAAAAGACTAGCTCATAGAATACAGCGAATCATCAAGGAGATTACACACCATTATCAAGTAGGATTAATCCCAGGGATGCAGGGATGGCTCAATATATGTAAATCAATATCATCTCAATAGATTAAAGAAAAAGCTTTTGATAAAGTCAAACATTCAGGATTAAAAACCTGCAGAAAATCAAAATAGATGGACTTTACCTCAATCTGATAAAAGCCATCTATGACAAACAAACTCCCAACATCATACTAATGAACAAAAACTGAAAGCTTCCACTCTAAAATAAGGAACAAGACAAGGATGTCCTCTGTCATCACTCATATTCAAAATAGTGCTGGAAACACTAGCCTGAGAAATTGGACAAGACAGAGAGCTAGAAGAAATAAGGATAATAATAAAAGTAGTTAAAGCATTATTTGCAGATGACATGATACTCTAAATTGAAGACTCTAAAAACTCCACTATTAAGACTCCTGAAACAAATAAATTCAATAGCATAGCTGGATAAAAAGTCAACACTCTGAAAACAGTAGCATTCCTATACACAAACAACCATCACACTGAGAGAAAAATTAGGAAAAACACATCTTGTACAACAGCACTCAAAAAGTAAAATACTTAGGAATCAATATAACACAAGAATTAAAAATTCTCTACAATGAAAATTACAGTAATCTGAAAAAAGAGATCAAAGTGGATTTCAGAAACAGGAAAAATATTCCTTGCTCATGGATATGAAGAAGCAACATTATGAAAAAGGCCGTACTCAAAAATTGTTATACATATTCAATATAATTTCAGTGAAAATATCATTAGCATAACTCACATATTTAGAGAAAACATTCCTAAAATTCACATGAAACTAGGAGAGACCCAGAATAGCAAAAGCAATCCTGGACAAAAAAGGCAAGGCAGAAGGCAGCACTTTCCCTGACTTGAAATTATACTTCAGACCTACTGTAATAAAATCAGTATATTATTGGCAGAAGAAGAGAAAGACAGGTTAATGTAACATACTAGAAAATGCAGTCACAACCACAAACACACTCATCCAACTTATCTTTGACAAAGGGGCCAAACATGTTTTCTGGAAGAAAGACAGCCTCTTTAATAAATAGTACTGGGAAAATTGCTGTTGCACACTCTGAAAACTAAAACTATGTCCATGTCTATCACCATACACTAAAGTCAAAATTGATCAGATATCTAGATATTGAAATTGAAATACTAAATTGGAAGAAAATAGGTAGAAATCTTGAACACATTGAGGTAGGCAGAGGGCTCATGAACAAAAACCAAACTGCAAAAGAAATATTTCACTAAATCAACAATTTGGAGGGCCAGCCAAATAGCTCAGTGGATTAAAGTGCCTGCAAGCAAGCACCGGGGGAGGGGTTTGATCCCTGGGCCTGCCATGGCAGCCCTGCCCCTGGAGTGAGCTGAGACAGCAATTGAGACTGGGCATGGTGGTATGCACCTGTAATCCCAGCTTGTGGGAGGATGTAAATAGACAGATCACTATGAGTCTGATGTAGTAGTGAGACCCTGAACACCCTAAAGACCCTTCCCTAAAATACAAAAAATGCAAGTAAACAAACAAAGACTGAAAAATCAAAACCAATTTGGATCTCAACTTACTGAAACATTTTGGCACATCAAAATAAATCAGCAGAGTGAAAAGAAAACCCATGAATTGGTATAAGATTTAAGCCAGCTTTCCATTAAAAGTCTTTCACATAGAAAATATAAAGAATTAAGAAAATAAGGCCATCATATTCAAGGAGTCAATCCAAAAATGGGCATCTGAGGTGCATACTCATTTTTCAGATGAAGAAAAACAAATGGCAAAAAAAATTTTTAGATGTCAAATAGCATTGGTCATTTGAGAAATGCAAATTTGAATAATGAATTTTCATCTTACCCTAGAAAGAATGGCTGTCACAAAGAAATCAACCAATAATAAATGCTCCAAGATCTGTGAGGAAGAAGGAACCCTTTCCATTATTTGTAGGAGTTTAGACGAGTATAACCACTGTGGAAATCATGGTGAATGTTGCTCAGAAAACTAGAATTAAACGTCCCATGTAGCACAGCCATTCTCCTTCTGAGTATGTTTCCAGAACAACTGAAAATATACTACAGTGCTATATCTGCACCCATGTGTATAGCAGCACAATTTTTAATAGCTAAATCTTGGAAACAACCCAAATGCCTGTTAACTGAGGAATGGATAAAAAAGATGTGATATTTTTATACAATTGCATTTGCTCAGGTACAAAGACAGCTGAGGGCTTTTATAGGTAAATTGATGTAGCTTGAGACCATACTAATAAATAAAATAAATCAGAATTTATTGTGTAAACATCATATTGTGTTCCTAGTGTAAGAAACTAAAAGAACAACTAAGATCCAAAAGGTACAAGGTGTAGTCGATGTAGTGAAAAGAAAAGAAACTACTAAATCAGGAAGAACAACTGGGATGAGAGAAAGGAGAAAAAATATATATATATATGATAAATAATTGTACTACTGATTTCTATTGGCTTATTGAGAGGAAAAGTTTCAGTTTGTTTCATCAGTCTTACATGCCTACATCTGTTAATCTGAGCAACTGCTTTGAAGATTCCAATATGTAATAGAACAGCTATTGTTAAATTCATACCAATTTGTTTTGATATTCTGTAACATTTTATTGTTTTTGTGTTTTGTCCTGTTTCATTATTATGCTTTTGTTCTTTTCTCTTTAAAATTAAAAAAAATTAAGGAAAGGAATGTGGTGAATAGGTAATAAAATTGACAATAAATGCTTCTATTAAGGACTACAACAAAATTAATAGTATTAGGTAAGTATTAACAGAGAAAAATCCTTTAAAAACATGAATGATAAGAAAACTTATTGGAAGAGAAATAGCAAGAAATGAAACAGAAGTTAGCAAGTGTGTGTGTGTGTGTGTGTGTGTGTGTGTGTGTGTGTGTGTGTGTGTTTGAGAGAGAGAGAGAGAGAGAGAGAGCAGGAGGAGAAGATGAGACTCCAATCAAATAAATTAAACAAAGTAATGTAGAATAAGGGGAAAAAAGAAAATTGATGATAAATCTCCAAATGCCACAAATAATAATAAAATATAAATTTTAAAAATAGTAATACAGGAGAAGAAAAGATATGGATAGGAGAGGGAGCTAAGTAGCATACAGAAGAGTGAAAGAAATAATATGGGGAAGTGGCCATGCATTGATACAGGAGAGGGTAAAAGAGAGAGTGCAAGCACGACAGCAGAGAATATGGTACACAAGAGGAATTAATGCACCATTTATTTCTTTCTAAAATTAATTAAGAAGTAGAACTTCTGTGAGGTATTGAGTTGAAGAAAGTAGATGAAGAGATGAGCAGAGGGAGACAAATAGAAGGAAAACAAACACAAAAACCAAATAACCAAAAACAAATCCTTAAAAATGACCGACCAAACACAACAAAACACAAAACTATCAAGAATTTGCCAAACCAAACCAAATGAAATGATGCACACACACACACACACACACACACACACACACACACACACACACACTCATTCACGCACTCACCATAAAACTCAAGCGATATTGAATAGGAACTCATTTTAAACACTCCAACAAGAGAATGTATATATGATTCACATATAAAACATTACTGGAAAACCTGAGTGATGGTGATGACCAGTGTACAACTAGGTCTTCAGTCTCTGAAGTCTGTAGTTAGTTTAGGTTTTCTCTATATTCCCACTGGAGTCCAAAGGCCCTTCACTCTTCTTCTGTGGACACGAGTCTCCAGGCCCTCAGTAAGCACTGGGGGAGATTCTACAAAGAAAGGGAGCAGCAACATTCCTCCTTAACCACTATGCCTGGTACTCTGTGAGACTAACAAATTCCCTTTGCACTCTTCTTGCAGGCTACTGTGCAAATGTGTTCTCTCTAGGTGGGTGTATGCTCTTGTGACTGGGATGGTACACTGAAGAGTACAGCAGTAACAGAGCCAACTTGATTAGTGGCTTGGTCTGTGGTTAGGGCTAGTGCTGTTATCGCAGTCCAATGGACATGCGGGACTCATGTGAAGCTCTTCAAAAGTGGGCTGCACAACTGTTTCTAGCCAAGCCAATGTGTGTACACTTGCCTGTGACTCAGCAGGCCTTATGAGCAAATGGTCTGTTTAGACTAGTGCAAAGTACAAGAACTGTGCCTGTGCACTCCAGGAATTAGATTGGATTAATGGGCGGGTTCTTAAGCTGCTCCAATTCAGCGACAATGCTGTTTGCCTATATATCCTCTCTCTGACCACCCCCAGTCTGAAGTGTGTTCTGAAGCAGAGAAAAAAGGATCATTGTTTTTCCCCTTGTTTGGAAGGGGAGGATATAAGTGGATTCTAATAATTACAAACTGTATGACAGGAATCTGAGCTCTGCAGCACTAGATGTGTCTCTCAGACTTTTTGCCTCACTATACAAGATGGCTACTCCTCCAGCAGAGCAGGGAGTAGGTAATAGCCAAGCTATCACATTGCCTATTTGTTTGACTTGATCTTTGTATCAGCTTTCCTTGATAATTTTCTATTTCATCCTGATAGCCCCTTTTCTACCTTCAAATACCTTCCCTCTCAATAAATTTTTCCTGAGCTCCTTTAATACAACTCTTCTACTGAGCCATATTGTGAAAACTCTATCATTATAATTTGTTAACATTATACCAGCTGAAATCAAGAGGAAATAGAGAATACATTTACTTCAAAATCTCATTTATCCCTGACCATATCTTTGTTCATGAGAAACGATAACATGGTAAAAAAAAATGTAGGCTTTAATTATAATGGGTAGGACTTTAAATTCTTATTCTTCTTATCTGATGAATGATCTGGACAAATTACTTAATTTATAGACACTCATTTAACAGTGGAGTTCTGTATGGGGCACTGTGTATAGTATGTACATTAAAATACTATATTCTGAATAAGGAAATGGTAAAGGGAAATTCCAACTTGATGACTTTGCTTTTATTTACATTACTTTAACTTTGATATTATTTGCAGCATTCATATGTGCAGCACTGTGATGTATAACAGAAAAAAAAACTACACTATTGTACTATATAACACACCTAGCAAAACTTATAGTACTTTTTTTTTGCTTTTCTTTCATAAATTTTTTTTTCTTTTCAAAGTTTTATTGATAAACATATAGCATTGAGACAGTTTCAAATCAAATCGAAAGTACAGTTTCAACAAATAATACACTGCATATATTCTTTTTAGTGGTTAATTGCTGTACAAGATGCAGACTTGTGATCCTACTTACAAACACCATTAGAAAAAATCATTCTAATCATTAAGAGAAAACTTATAGTACTTCAAAGCAAAATATACTGTACAAAAAATATACAGGCTATATAAAGAAAATGTAGAGAACTGTAGCAAAAATATGTATCATCAGACTAAAAGTCACTAAACACTTGGTTATAAGTTGAGTAATATTTATGGTTAAACCTTAGTGTCATGACATGTGAAATGTGTATAGTAATTGTTAAACAAAGTTATTAAAAGTTTAAACAAAGCTTACAGTAGTTAAAACATATGATCTTTTCATGCCCAGGAATCACAAATACTTTGAAGTTGTTTTAGGCCAAGGAGCTCAGTAGATATATTGGGAAGATATATTAAGACTATATAACCAAAACATCTAACTATATAATAACCCAGCAGATATTTGAAGTTATTCAATAGGTAATTTAGAAAGACCAGAATTAATTTTATGACATGGAAAGTATTTTCTGAAAAAATGTATGAAAAACGTCTACCAAATAATATTTAATGATACTATAAATCATATATGAAACATTGTTCCTGACAATTTTAATTCTGTAAGATAATAATGTCCATATATAGGGTGAGTATCTCACTTTCTCCTAAACCAGACCAACAATAAACACACTCCAAGAAAAGGAGTTAGATATACCATGCTAGCCAAGAACCAGTAGGTCCCAACATGTTAAAAACTCAGAAGGGTCAGATTATTTGACATTAGATGTTTCATGATGGCTTATCTTTGGAGAGTATTGTATGGTTCTTTAATTGTATTGTTCTTCAATATTTAAATGAAATCTGTTTTATGCAGACAAACATTAAAAATTCTATTTATGCTTTTCCTAAAATAACTTTAAAAAAATGAATTGTACTAAAGATAATTACACCTTAGGGAAGTTTCTATAAGTAATGTAGTAGGAAATATATACTAAATCTTCTAATTATAATTTAAAATTAAAATAATTATTTTCATGTTTGTAGTATATTCTCTAACATAATAATACACGCCTTTATGATTTTTTTATTCTTTATTTATTTATTTATTTTATAGGTACAAACATCTTTTTTTAAGTCAACAGAAAATGGAAATATACTTTTTAAGGTTTCTAATACTAGAAGATATCATACAATGTCTTTTTAAATAAATTGTAAGTCAAAGATATAGTATAAATCTTAGAAAAAAAGTTAAGATTAAGTAATATTCAGAAATTTAAATGTTTCAAAACAATTGAACTAAGAAAAAGTTTTCATGACAGCAAAGAAGTACTAAGAGTAAAACATAAGATAAATACTGGAATGGCAAATAAATGACCAGCACTTCTAACAGTTTGAGGATAGGATATCGCACAAAGTGCTAGTGTGTTGTGGACATGCATAATGACCATAACAGTTACTGGTGGCTAGACGTCACTTGTGGTACTGAGCTACAGCTATTTCTTTGAAGTCCTCCCTGTAGACTCAAGTGGAATCATGACTCATAGGGTGGAAAAGAAGTCCATTTGTAGAGTGTGCTGATGGAAATATTCTGCTGCTGAACACAAAAGAATAACTGAAAGACTACTACTGTATACCTCTTATTCTCCTCTGTTTGTTTGCCCTATTTGGCGGGTTCTTTCCATTCTCATTCATGGGGCTGTGATCAATTTGCCCCCTCTCTAGAACATTATTTAGTAGTCTGTGTAGGCTTGGCTTTGTCATCATGAAATTCTTTAGTTGTTCTTTGTCATGGAAATATTTCACTTCTCCATTATATTTGAAAGAGAGTTCTGCAGGATAGATCGGTCTGGGTTGGGATTTGTTTTCTTGCAAGACTTGAAGTACTTTGCTCCATGCTCTTCTTGACTTGATGGTTTGTGAAGAGAAATCTGCCATTATTCTGATGGGTTTTCCATTAAATGTGATCTATTTCTTTTCTTTAGCAGGTTTTAGTATACTGCTCCTATGCTGAATTTCTGGAATCTTTATTATTATATGTCTGGGTGTGATTTTTATTGGATTGATATTATTTGGAGTTCTATATGCTTCGGTTACAGGAATGTCAGATTGTTGCCTCATATTTGGGAAGTTTTCTGTTATTACTTCTGCCCATATTCTTTTTATATCATTTGTATTGACTCCTTCCTTCTCATTGATGCCTATTAGTCTCACATTGTTCATCTTTGCATCGTCTTGCAAGTATTGAATTATTTTTTTCCTGCATCTTAGTTGTTTTAAAGAGATCTTTTCTTACTTTTTCACTAGCTGCAATGGTGTCTTTCAGATCAGAAAGTCTGTTTTTACTTTCCCTCCAATGGTTTTGCCAGCTTGTAATTGAGGTTTTAATTTCCTGTATATCACTTTGAACCTGTTTCATAGATTCTATTTCTTTCCTAAATTGTTTATTCATGGGTTCCATCATTTTTATATTCTCTATTTTTTTTATCAGTGTATTTTTTAGAAGCACTTAGTACTTCTTTGATTATAGTTACCACTACATTTTTTAGTTCCGAAATTATTTCTTCTATACCTTTCTGCAGTTGATTCTTTACTGTCAACACTATTATTTCAGAGATATCTAGCATGTGATTTCCAGCTTCCTCAGTGCTAGTGTCTTCTGCATTTGTACTGGGTGGACTCAGGGCCTGAGACTGCATTTTGTTCCTTCTCTTTGTCATTTTGTATACCACTGTCTTCTGACCTTTGGTGTAGTGCTTAGATAGAGTTATTACCTTAGCACCAGGTCCGGATCTATGAAGTTCGGATTCCTCCAGGTGGGTGTTGTTTGGATCTGGCTACTGTGGTCCACTTTTTTCTGCTGCAGGAGTTAGAGTTGAACCCTTTGTGTCTCTCTGGGAAGATGTTCTGCTCCTGAATCAGCTGGGTGAGTCTTGCCTCTAGGCTCTTTGCAGGGAGTTCTGCTGAAGGGTTCCGTGCTGGGCCTGCAGCCTGGATCAAATGAGGATCCGTGGGCCCTGGGTCGTCTCAGTCACTTGCTGGGCCCAGCACTCTGGGTCTGTTCAGGATACCGCGGCCCTGGTCGTCTCACTCACTCACCGGGCCTGCACTCTGAGTCTATTCAGGATCCCGCAGGCCCTTGGTCGTCTCACTCACTCGCTAGCCTGCGCTCTGGGTCTCCTTTATGATATTTTAATAAAAAATATTTATTATAATTTTATTAAATCCTTAAAGGACTCTAGTAGTTCAGATTTTATAAATATTGAATATATTTATATGAATGTGATTGCCTTTCTATGAAAGGTTTTGATATCCTCAATAAGTATTAGATATTCATTTGTTTTTCCAGTGGAAAATTTTTAAATCAATGGTTTTATTATATGTTATATTTATAATCTTTGATATTACACTATACATCAGCAAGCATATAATTTCTCTTTGTATTTTTTATTAGTACATATTTGTGGTGTACTCATACAATTGTATGCTCAGGAATTGTCAGATTTTTATGGTAGCTTAATAAAAATTGGTTCTTTATTTTTTTGTTATGGCCTCTCCTGATCATTAAAATTCCTGTATCACAAATCATTTTTAAAATTATTTATTTGAAATAATAGCTTTAAGGGCCAGGGAGACAGTTCAGTAGAATAAGTGCTTTCCTGGCAAGCACAGGGTCCTGAGTTCAGTTGCAAGTAACACAAAAAAATAAATAAATAAATTAATAAATTAATTAAATAAAATAAAATAATAGCTGTATATATCGGTTCAAGTTTAGGCTCATTTAAATATGTAGTGGAGGTACCAAGAGTCCCTGTATTTTTTTGCCCACTAATCTGCAACACACTTCAGACCTGTGAATTTGTTAGTAGCAGATGAGTTTACACTGATAAATCACTACAACCTGAAGTTGATAAGCTGCATTAGAGCAAGCTGGAAAATCTCAGATGTGGTGATTAATCAATACACTTCTAAAGAACAGTTTTCAAAAAAAGTTTAAAATACATTAAACTAAATGGACATGAAAAGTTATCTTCTGAATCTGAGGAATTCTACATACATGATGCTTGGAGGGAAATGTTTAGCTCTGAATAGCTATAATTGTGTTTATTATGGAGTTAATAATTTTAAAGTTAGGATGACTGTACTGGATCCTTCAGAAATTGAAATTCCTTTGATTTTTTTTTAGATGTGTTTGGGTTATAGTTGTGTTGAAAAAGGAAATATGTCAACTGTTGCAGAGAGTTGTACAAGAAGGTGTTCAGGACGTGGAGTAAGTAAGCACATATTTCCTTCAATGACATCTCTCTTGGATATTTTTTTAACATCATTCATTAAATTAGCAGTATTCTTGTGGTTCCTACTATTAAACAACAACTGATGCATCTTCAACTAGGAGATGAATCAAATAATTCACCAGGAAGAATCAGTATTAGAAAACACAGAATTTCATTTGAGTGCTGAAAATACAAAAATTATAACATGGTAATTTTCTGACTATTATACTAAATGCATAAATCTACTCACAAAGGAAGATAGCTTCTATGCCTTTGGCTACCTCAGGTCAAAAAAATTTGAGGTTATTATTTTTTAAAACATTATATGTTATGTTTTAAAGATATAAGTTCACAGCGTAATGAAATGCAACACGCAGATTTTGCATAGATCCCCACCACATTCCATTCAAACACAGTCTCCCCATTTCAACCTATATATCTGTTGTTACATTTGTTAAAACTGAACATTCACATAGACACACAATTATCCCTCAAAGTTCACAGTTTACATTAAAATTCATTCTTTGTATTACATAATCTGTTTCCATAAAAGTATAATTCATGTGCCCACTGTTATACTATTATATTGCACACTTTTACTGCCTTTAAATTCCTCTCCGTGGCCGTGTTTTTGGGACTCCTCCAGACCCACCCAAGTGCAGGCCTGGTGAGTGTGTGGGAGAGCTTCCAAGCTCCCCTGCACCCGCAGGATAACTCTGGACCTAACCCAGGCCCGACATGTAAGTGAGAATTTCCCCTATGCTCTGGAGATCCTGCCCACCTCTGGACCCAGCCCATGCCAAGCATGTGAATGAGAACTTCCGCGACACTCTGGAGACCCCTCCAGACTCAGAAGAAGCCCAGGCCTGAAAGGGTGTGGGAAAGCTTCCGCACTCCCCTGCACCCACTGGACAGCTCAGGCCCCAACCCAAGACCAATTTATGAGTGAGAACTTCCAAGAGGCTCTTTGGACCCTTCCAGACCTGACCCAGGCCTGGCATACAGGCCTAGGGTAAAACTGCAACTGAAGTCACTTCAGAGAGGCTAGGGGACAGAACCACCCAGCTAATCCAGGAGTAGAACATCTTGCCAGAGGGGCACAACAGGTATACTTCCAAGGGCTGCAGCAGGAAGAAACTCAGCACAGTAAGCAGACTCAAGCCAGGCACAACTGAATGAATTCAAACTATGTAGATCTGCATTTGAATTTCAGTACGTGCTAAGGTTATAACTGCACAAAACTCTACACCAAAGGCCAGAACAGTGTTACACAAAGTGACAAAGAGGAGGAGCAAAATGCAATCTCAGAGTCCTAGCCCAGGTCCTGTGAGTGTGTTGGAGAGCTGCCTGCTACCCTGCCCCAGTGGGACCAAATACTGGTCCCAGCCCAGGTGCAGCGTGGGCAAGACCCTCTCTCACCCTCTTGGGATGCCCCCCACGACTCCACAGCACCTCCCCCAACCCGTCCACAGAGTGGGAATTTCTGCCGCGTTCCGGGAACCCCCAGACCCAGTCCTAGTCCAGGTCCGGTGAGTGTGTGGGAGAGCTTCCTGCTACCCTGCACAGCGGGAACAAATACCAGTCCCAGCCCTGGCACAGCATGGGTGAGACTCACTCCCACCCCCTTGGGACGCCCCCCACCACACCACAGCAACTCCCCAACCCGCCCTACGAGTAGTAATTTCTGCCCCGTTCTGGGAACTCCCAGACACAGACCTAGCCTAGGTCCAGTGAATGTGTGGGAGAGCTTCCTGCTACCCCGCACCACCAGGACCAAACACGGGTCCCAGCCCAGGCGCAGCAGGGGCAAGACCCTCTCCCACCCACTTGGAACACACCCACCACTCCGTAGCACCTCCCCCAACTTGCCCGCTGAGTAGGAATTTCTGCTGCGTTCCAGGAACCCCCAGACCCGGTCCTGGCCCAGACCCAGTGAGTGTGTGGGAGAGCTTCCTCTCCCCCCCCCACTCCTCCTTGCCCCCTCCAGGCACAGCTCAGGCCTGGCATACATGCTTAGGGTGTAACCCTGCAGCTGCAATCCCTGCAGAGAGTGTAGAGGATAGAACCACCCAGCTAGTCCAGAAGCAGAACATCTTGCCACAAGGACACAACAGGTTCATCCTCAAGGGCAGCAGCGGGAAGGAGCTGAGCACAGCAGCCAGACCCAAGCCAGGCACAGCTGGATAAATCCAAACTTTATAAAACTGCACCTGAACTTCAGTATGTGCGAAGGTTATAACTACAAAGAAGATCTACAACAAAGGTCAGAGGACAGTGCTACACAAAATGACAAGAAGGAACAAAATGCAACCTCAGAATCCAAGCCCACCCATAACAAGTGCAAAGGATACTAACACAGAACAAATTGGGAATCACACAGCTGAAAGCAATGAATCAACGGCTTCGGAAATAAAGAAACAGCTGCAGAAAGGTATAGAGGACCTCAAATTGGAAATTAAAAAAGAAATCCCTGAATTAATAACATCTGCAGTAAAGAATCAAAAGCAGAAACATATGAAAGAAACGCAATGCCCAACCAGAACAAGTGCGGAGGACACTAGCTCGGCTCAAATGCATGAATTAATAGTGTCGATAGTAAGTAAGCAACAGCAGAAAGATATAGAGGAAATCAGAGCACAATTCTTTTGTGAAATAAAAAAAGAACTCTCAGAACTCATAGCAGATGAAGTAAAGAAGCAACTACAGAAACATAGGCAGGAAACCCAATCTGAAAAAAAACACTGCAGTAAAAGAATTTATAACTGCGTCTAAAGAAGATATTGATAAAAATATAGTGGAGATTAGAAAAATGATGGATTACTTGAATGAGTAATACAGGAAAGAAATAGATCGCAAGAAGCAGAGTCAAAGAGATATAGAGAAAATTAAAATCTCAATCACAAGCTTAAAAAACCATTTAAGTGAATGTGAAGACAGAGTTTCACATCTTGAAGATGCTGGTGCAGCTAGTGAAAAGGTAAGAAAGGATCTCTTAAAAACAACAAGGATGCAGGAAAGGATAATTCATCACCTGCAAGATGATGCAAAGATGAACAATGTGAGACTAACAGGCATCAATGAGAAAGAATGAGTCAATACAAATGACATTAAAAAAATATGGGCAGAAGTAATAGCAGAAAACTTCCCAAATATGAGGAAACAATCTGACACTCAGGTAACTGAAGCACACAGAAGACCAAGTAATCTCAATCCAATGAAAAACACACCCAGACATATAATAGTCAAGATCCCAGATATTTAGCACAAGAATAATCCACTGAAAGCCGCTAGAGAAAAGCAGATCACATACAAAGGAAAATCCATCAGAATTACGGCCAACTTCTCTTCACAAACTTTGAAGGCAAGAAGAGCATGGAGCAGAGTACTTCAAGTCCTCTATGAAAACAAATTCCAACCCAGACTACTATACCTGGCAAAACTCTCTTTCAAGTTTGATGGAAAAGTGAAATACTTTCATCACAAAAAACAGCTAAAGAATTTCGTGATGACAAAGCCAACCCTACACAGGCTACTGAAAGATGTTCTAGAGAGGGACCAAAATGAACAGAACTCCACGAATGAGATCAGAAGCAACCAACTAATTAGGGCAAGCAATTAAACACAGGGGAAAGAGGAGAAAATGACAACAGGTAAATAACATCTCAATTCTAACCATCAATGTAAATGGGCTCAATTCACCAATTAAGAGACATAGTCTGGCACAGTGGATTAGGAAACAAAATCCAACAATATGAACACACTTAACTCATAAAGACATTCATAGGCTGAAAGTTTAAGGAAGGAAAATAATTCTACAGGCCCCAGCACCTCAGAAAAAAGCAGGTGTAGCAGTCTTATTCTAAGAGAGTCTCAACTTCAAACCAACAATGATCAAGCAAAATAAAGAAGGCCACTATATTATACTGGTTAAGGGAAAAGTTCAAGATGAAGAGGTAACACTCATAAATTTCTATGCACCAAACATGGGAGCACCCAACTCTATAAAGCAAATCTTAATGGACATGAAAAATCTAATATCCAATACCACAACTTTAACAGGAGACCTTAATACCGCCTTATCCCAAAACCTAGGTCTACCAAACAAAAATTTAGCAAAGAAATAACAGAATTGAATCAGAGCTTGAAACAAATGGTGGACATATACAGAGTGTTCCATCCAAACACAGCTGAATACACATTTTTCTCAGCTGCACATGGGGCATTTTCTAAAATAGACCACATACTGGTCCATAGGTCAGGCTTAAGTATATGTAAGAAAACAGAAATTATCGATGCACATTGTCTGACCACAGTGCAATGAAACTGGAAATAAATGACAAAAGAAACTGGAAAAAACCACGTAAATACATGGAAATTAATTGACACCCTACTCAGCAACTAATGGGTCACAGATGAAATTAAATAAGAAAATTCAACAATATCTACAATTCAATGAAAATTCAAGCACAACTTATTATAATTTATGGGATA